>NC_034410.1:64164658-64222890 GCF_002078875.1 Numida meleagris
GGGAACAGCACGGCCATCCAGGAGCTCTTCAAGAGGATCTCGGAGCAGTTCACGGCCATGTTCCGGCGCAAGGCCTTCTTGCACTGGTACACGGGCGAGGGCATGGATGAGATGGAGTTCACGGAGGCGGAGAGCAACATGAACGACCTGGTCTCAGAGTACCAGCAATACCAGGATGCCACTGCTGATGAGCAGGGTGAATTTGAAGAGGAAGGAGAGGAAGATGAGGCTTAAGTTCCCTTTTGTCAGAAGAACTTCTCTAAAGCTGGCATGTGTATGGAATGACTTTTGATAGTAGTGGTAAAGCATGTTCTTTAGATGCTGTGTACCCAATTATCCTCTTTGCACTTGTAACTTTGACAGATTTTATCAATGTAACAGTTCTGAATCCCAAGTAATTACAATGTTTTTTTGTCCTTTATAATGTTAAGAGCACATAAAGGCATGCATTCTAGATTGTTTTCTGTCTTTCCTAACTCCTGCACTGGGCCAAGAACAGCTATTATTTGCCCCACTGGCTGAATAAGTTTAAAGGCATGTTAAGTATATTCTGATCCACAGAGGCTTACATATTGTTAATATGGATTCTTCTCATGCAGATATCTTTGCTTTTTTCTTGCAGGACTCATGCCTAACTTGAATTAAAAATGAAGTTGCTAAAGTTATTAAATAGCGCAAGGACAAATACCTATAACTTTACAGTTTACGTCACCGTAAGAAATCTTCTACTTCTCTGTTGAACTCCTCTGCAAAACGGAGGTGTAGATTATGCTTTCCTTCTGGCATCAGATGCAACCTTGAAAGAGGGAGGGGAGGCGGGGGGAGAGGAAAAACCACAATATATTGAATATGCAATATATCCTGGGAGCACAGGTAAACAGTTTGTCCTTTTCCTTTGCTCTTGGTTACCCAAGTGAAAACATTGATGTAACACTGACGTACTGTTTCCATGTCTGTGGATCAGAATGTCAACTACATCAACAGTTGAAACAACAAACATACTTCCTCCACTTTGGGACGGATAAACTACGTTTTAAACAAATTATTGTCCCAGACCTAGTTCAAAAACCTTTTTAGTGGTCTGCAAAGACGCCACTGAAATTCAAGCGAGTAGGATACAGCTAAATGTATGTCAAGCACCTAAGCTGCTTTACCTCTTTCAGAGAACAGTGTCTGTGCTGGACAGAATGTCCTGAACAGACTGGGTGGTGAAACTAAATCTGTAGCTGCAGCAAACTTAATTGGCATTTGAGCTGTCTCTCATTTTTCTGCATAAAAACGAATTCAGAACTAATATAAGCTATCTTTCTAAAGTAAAAAGGGAAATCTGTACTTCTGTGGCTGAATTGTGACTTAAGCAACAAAAAGGTTTAGGAGAGTCTCTGAGTAGCCTACATCTTTAGGCTGTTAACTGAGAGGTGAGAGAAGACTAAACTAATTGCTGTTATTTTCTATCTGAGAAAAACTTTTATGTATGTACATTTAATACTTATATCACATTGTGAAGCTCTTTGTTTTACAACTTGTAGCAGTTTCAATAGCTGAAGACCACATTGTCTGTTAATTTGCTGTGCTGTCTTCGTACCATTTAAATCCTACTACAGCAAGGGCAATAATTCTTTTAGTGGTGATCAAGTGATGTTTAGTTTCAGGAAGAAAAGAGAACCAGTGTGAACATATCTAGTTCTTCCAGCACTTCTGTCTGAATTTTAATAAGATTTTCTTCAAAGACAAAGCAATATACAGATGTGCAAACATCTAACAGCAGTCGTGAATACCATCCACAATGGTAAACCTAATATTACCTAATTCTAGCCATGCAAGTACAGAATAATGGCACACAATGTATCTGCACTACAAATAGCAAATCCTTTTCTAATTTACTATTCAGAGAAAAATCAAGGCAAGAAAAGGTGATATTCAAGTTATTACTGAAAATATGCTGAATTTAAAACTCTTCATCTTGCTTTACAATGAAATATCTCTAGTGCAACAAGATAAAAAGAGGGTAATGTGCCTAAGTATTTTCTGTGTATTTCTGATATTTAATCATTGGTTTAATTTCTTTTTGGATAAATGCATATATGGGAGAGCACTTCAGCACAAAGACACGTAAAGAACAGCTTTATGTTTTACTGTTTGGTAACTTCTAACACTTTCTTCCCTGGTGGTCCTTCTGAAGAAGCTATCTGATCTTTGTCTAGTTTTTGTTATGGCATGCCTTAGCATCTAGAGTGTTTTTCAGTGAAATCTAATGCAATTATAGGTGTTCTTAGCAGGGCATCTGTGGGAGTAACTGACTGTCAAGCATTTCAAATAAAAGTCTGTATGTGATTATTAGGAAGGTCTCCTTATCTTTCCTTTCTTAATTTTCCTGTTGCATAATGCCTTTTATGAATAGCAGAGCTGACTTTGAGGTAAATATATCACTCAATTTCTCACAGAGATGACATCAATGAAACAGATTCTCACACTCTGCATTCATCAAAATGTTCCAGTTCTCCTAATCCTTCTCTTGAGTGTTAATGAGCATGATCTATTGCTGAGTAGTAATAGAACCCTTGAATTTACATGCAAATCTGAAGAAAAGAAAGACGGTGGAATCCCTCCTTTTTATGGGAAGCATTTCTGGGTTTTCAGAATGAATGCCTCAAGACTTTGCTTGTTTATGGAGTAATATTTGAACATAGCTGTACAACTTTTTTTCCATATCACTTTTCCGAAACACACAAAAAATTCATGGAGCTTCTGAAAAATAAAATCTTAGTGGTTGTTGCTCATATCAACAAGGAAGAGCAGAGATCAGTATTCTCTGCCTCTCTCTAGTAACAAGTACTCTTGTGCTATTCATAGCATCTAAATTCAGTGTTCTACTGAATGGAACAGAAGTTAGGTATCTCACAACATAAGGAATGCAATGACCATAACAGAAAAAAATATATGCATTTGCTAAGTACTGGAGAGTGGTGACAAGTGGAAAGATCAAGAGGACCTTCCTTAGTTTCTTTTGGGGAACAGTAGGAAGGTACTTACTGAAGTACTGATTCTTCTTACTTTTTACATAAAGGCCCAACTACACTGCTTGCATAACTTGTGAGGGAAGTTGAGAATAGTTCCGTCTACATCAGGACCGATTTGTCCAAATGCATTTATTTTAATGTTGTGGATTTTAATTTCTTCCTTTCTTTAACAATCAGTTAGAAACGCTCCACCATGTAACTTACCGGGAGCCTTTGATGTGCTCATGAAGGTATTCTGCATGAAAGCGTGGAACCAAAGGGTCTTTTTCACCATGAATTATTAACGTGGGACATTTAATAAGAGGCAGCAACTGTTGACAGATACTACCTAGGGAGAAAATAGAGGAAGGTTACACTTCATTTAAAACAAAAATATGAAAGACCTAAGCAGTTTCTGCAAAGGACTTGAACTCCACTTGGGTTCTAGCTATTGCTTCTCCTTGTGGCTAGCATGCAATTATTCCACAGAAGTGTGCAAACAGGACTAACATTTATTTCTTTCACGTAGTACGCAAGCAGTGAAATTTGCTCCATTATTGGTTATTAACAGAAACGGGTAGAGCAACTGTAGTTGTCTCCAGCCTTGCCTTTTTTCCCTTCGGTCTGAGTATTTTGTTTTCTTTGCATTTAATGCTACATTTTGTTACGTAGGTTTACAAGACTTGCTACTTTAATGAGTAGCAAGTAACACCTGTAAGGTAACTTAGGTTGCACTCATGCAATCTAAGCTTCCACCTCCCAGACCCTTAGCTGCCTGCAGTAAATTACAGTTTAATACAAATTAAAACTATTCAAGGGTTGCTCTTCTGCCCAGACATTCTATGGAACCTAAAGAATAATTTTATGCTTACTAGTCTTAAATCTCATTCAAATTTTAATGCTCTTCCTTAAAGACTTTTACAACCATTAGCTTAATGACAAAGAATAGCAAGAAGAATTTTGAATTTTGCAGCTTCATACAGTTTATCTACTTTCGTTAAACATTGGCACCCTCTAAAATTTTGCTTCTTATAGAAGTTCACAGTAAAATATATTTAACTTAGGGCAAATAATCTTTTTTTTGTTGTTGTTTGTTTCTTAATTTAAAAAAATGAGTTTGTGACAAAGAGTTTACTGTCCTTTTATCTCTCAGTTTTCTCCTCTGATGGCTTTTTTTTTAACCCCATTTTCTTTATGGACCCTTTGCAACCTTTTCTGCATTCTTACTGAAGTTTAATTCAATGGTCAGCTTGTGTTCTAAGTAACTCTTCCCAAGCTAATCACGGAAAAACTGCAGTCTGATGGTTGCTAATCCTTTTCAGTCAATGTTAGGCATCTCCCACTATCTGCCCTAGTTACAGCATCTGGAAAATTGAGCTCCTTGTTAAATGTCTCTGGTTGGCTTCCTTTCACAGTCACTCCACCTTAGAGCGCATGAGGCACGTGCAGTCTGTAAAAGGATGTCACAGCCAGTGTTTCATAGAATCATACAATATTCCAAGTCAGAAGGGATCCATAAGGATCAGCTCCCTAAAATGGAGCCCAATACTACAGACCTCTAAGAGACAGGGCTGAAATCATCACAAAGTTTACTTTTTCTGCAGATAAGTAGGCTCCACGTACCTTACTTGTCAGGAAATATAGGGGACAGGAGATAAATTTCAACATATTCACCACTGAATTTCATGGCACACAAACCCATATTTCCATAAAGACTTTATTTTTGTATGTAAAGAGAATATGCTAGTTGAGCCACTTAAAGACAATAAGTTAATAGTTAGCATTCAACTGGCCAAAAAAAAAAAAAAGAAAAAGAAAAAAATCCTAGAAATTTACTTGATTAAAGTCACCTATAGTGAAATAAAGGGAGGCTTCAAAGTTTAAGTGGTCCAGGTTTTGGACTTATCCTTGGTTGCAAAAATCTATGTAGAGTAATTGGAGAAATCTTCAGAGACAAACATTCACTAATGAATATATTGCCTGGTTTAACGACTCTTTTTCTGGATCTTAAATACCCAACCTGCATCAATAGTATTTTTTTAAATGTTTTGTTGAATCTGAGCTGTCAAAATGTGAACTTCCTTCTTTTTGTACTCATTATATGCTACTGGTTTTTAAATAGCGCTTCAGCTCCCATTTTCAGAAACTTAGATGAACACATCTCACATTTTGGATAGCTTACAGATGTTACCAAGAGGTAGTCCTCTGACACTGAGAAAGTAGAGGAGAAAAAAGCTAAAGCTGAATCCCTCCTGATCAGTCTGCATGACAAACTATTTACTAATGTAGTTTTATGGCAGAACAAGAAAAGAGACTCATCAGCTTATGATTTCCATAAATGTTTTCTCCTCCTGTACCTTGCTGGTTCTGTGAACTGTCTACAAAGGAACTGCTTTATTCATAAGTGTGAGTCAGACCCAGCTTTTAATGCCATATGAAAAGTCCTTCCTTTTTGGGCTGCTAGGATTACTGTTAGGCTCTTATCCAGAACTGTCTGCTACTATAACTGCTTCAAATTAACACTGTAGAAGCCTTACCACCTGATTTTTCAGCAAAGCAGGCTATTCCATCTACCCAAGCCTCACAGGTTTTTGCAAAGTATTCATGTCCATACATCTCTTCCAGTGGTTTCTTAACCTTTTCACTCCATTTTGAAACATCTCGGATACCTACATAAGATAACATTGAAATACGTTAGGATCTTACCTGCAACAAGATAAAACCCAATACTGTCAACATTTGAATAAATTTTCAAAGCTGAATGCAGACATGTATTTCAAACGTGAAACTGCACTGAATGGTTTTAAATAATTCTTAGTGGGGAAAAGTTTTTAAAAAATTGTAGTTTTATTATCCCTGCTGGAGTCTTTCTGAGTTACAAAGCTGTCTTATTATATTCACAAGGAACAAAACTACATACATAGAAGGATGCAGTTCTATGACTTCTGATTTTTCTTTTTTGAGGGTGTGAAGAAGATGAGTTCAAGGAGATAGTTTATGTATAAAAAAGGAATTATTTTTCATAACAGTGTGGCAGAACTGGCAATTCTTTTTTTATATTCTTCAGCCTTTTGCTTTCGCTTATGAATGGAAGTTCTTCCATGATTCTTACCACTGTTCAGAAGAATGAAGCTCTTACTAAGGCATTCCAGCAGGCTGACATCATTATATGTTTGCCATGGTCTTAGAGAAAAACAAGGAACTTTACTTAACAGAGCCCAGTGACTCACAACATACTGACTATAGTTATAGAAATAATCTGACATTAAGTTCACCTATTTTCCCCCTAAAATTTTCAATAGAGATCACAAATCAGGTACCCATGAAGGTAACTTTCATTCAACTGTATTTCAGTTGTAAATCTTTATATCACGAAAGCTTAAAATAACATTGACAAAGCAGAGAAAGTGAGAGTCCTTTTCAGTAAAGTACCAAATCATCAAACAGTAATATATGCCACTAGCAAAGCTTTTAATTGGCTTCAAACAGGAATTAAGAGAAGAAAGGAGTGTGGCATTAATTAATAAGCAGAATCTGTCAAGCCAAATGAGCATGGTAGTACCAACTGATTGAAAGTATTGTTTTTATAACAGCATCTGATTGGTAACCACTGGGAAATAAACTTGATCACCACAAGCTATCTGTTACTGACTAACTGTTTCCCTTACAGAATCTGCTGTTTTATCCATGCTGCTGACCTAATGTTAAGAAGATGGTGGAAAAAGAAAGCTAAATATTGAAAAGACACAGATACCAAAAGAAAACCTTTCTCTCCTACCAAACCCTCAACTGCAGATGAAATGCACTGATACTCAAGCAGCTTTATCACCTGGCGAGAGATGCTGAAAGCACCAACCCACAAAAAGGCCAAAAGTCAGCACTGAAGAAGATGCTACCTGCAGTCCCTTTAAAGTAAGACTTATTTTTTTCCAAATGGCTGATTCTGACTGATGTACATTTTGTAATTATTATGTAATAAAACCTCTCTTTATATAATAGCATGTAAAGAACTAAAGTTGCATGTTTACAGAGATAAAAAGCAAACAGACTAAACTACTGCTACTACTAATGATAATAAAAATGATTTAGTACAGGTAACCTAAGTACACATGTGTAACACATACACTAGTAATTTAGCTGAAAAACAGCCAGGTTCCACAGCTGGTATAAATCAAACTCTAATTATTTAAATAAAACTATTCTCAGTTCCTCTTGTTGAGAGCCTCTAGGGTTAATTCTTCATTTCTGATTTCAGTTAGTGTTTTTTTTCCTGTTTTGCTTTAGAGTGGTAAATAGTCAGATTTTATTTTGCACAAGTGTAATAATGGTCAGAAATCTGCTGTTTATTTATTTTGGAAAGATTTTGTAACTACAGTAATTAACATTAAAAAAAATGCAAATTAGAAAGGTATCCTGGGATTTTACATGAATAATTCATCTGCTTTCTGACCTCCAAACAGCAAGTTGTGAGCTTGTTTTCTTTACTATGTATTATATGTACCCTAGAGGCAAAAGTTATTACGTGTTAACATAACGATTTTCTGTGGACCTTGTCAAAAAGTTGTGCAAGATGTGAGAAAGTGAACTCAGCCAAGGGTTAGTAAGATCATGTAGAATTTGTATTTAGGAACTTGGTATAGCAACAAAAATCTAACTTTCTGAAATATACTGATAAACTACTAGAAATTATACTTTTTAGCAGCTGTTGATGAGGACTTCTTTTTAATCCTGCTATATTACCCAGGAGTAATTGTTGGGCAGTTTTTCCCTATGATTTTAGTCTATCCCTATGTGTAACTTGGTGAATTTCGTACCCTGTTGCTTTAGATTTGTTGTGTCCTCAGCTCTCTCTCTACTTAACTGTAATGTGACTAAGATCCTTGGATGAAGATGAAATTAATAATTTTAGGATATGATATTTCTCTAGCCATTCAGTTTATACATACCATTATAAATTCTCACATCCTCTTGAGTAACGCTAGCATTTGCTCCCCAGACAACCATCTTGTGGATAAGAGCTGGATACTTTGCAGCTGCAATGAGTGCTGTAATGCCACCATCACTCCATCCCAGTAAAGAGAACTTATTAAATTTCAGAGCCTTTGTTGGTACAAGAAAGTGATATGAAAAATATCAGTTAGTTTTATAAGCAAATGTATTTATTGAAAACTACTCGTACAGATCTAAACACAACACTTCATAGCTGAATTATATAGAGTAGCTTATATTAGATTCTTATTGCATTTAAGAAGCCGTCTTGAAATTAAGAAATGTTTATTGAGAATGGATAGTGAAGACCTAGTGAAGTCTTAGAGACTGATGGTATCTAGAATGTGTGGATTCTATTCCTATAAAGTTGACAAGGACTACTGCAGCATGGGATAGTACGTAACCCAAGATGAACTTAAGAAAAGTTTAAGACTTTGGAAATGAAATCTGGTGCTTTAATTTATTGATGCTAGCTGACCTATTTAAAAAAAAAAAAATCTACTCAGTAATGACCAAAAAATGCTTAAAGAGTGTTTGCTATAGGACTATATCAAATTTAGGTGCCTAATCCACATTTTCTGAAGCATATGTGACATTTTAAATATTAGTTCCTCATGAATTCCAATTCAAACCATTAATATTGCAATATCTTTTTCTCAAAAAGGAAGGCTCAGAACAAAATATACGTCAACCAGGACGTTAATTCATTCTGACTTCTACACTACTTTCCACTTAGAATCTGAAACTAGTTTCTTCGTATTCCAGGCTCTGTGGTAGAGTGTAACAGCCGTGACCAGAGAGAGGATTTTGTGTGTATGATGTTCAGTGAGCAAAAGGTGAGGAAGATAAAGGCGCTAAGAAGCAAAGGAATCTGAAGTTTGTACTGGAACAATATTCAGTAGCAGTTTTGTATATAGGAGCCTGAGTTTGTGAACTCTTTAGCAAAAAGGCATAATTGAAAGTTTAGAAGGGTTTTTTTTTTGTGTGTGTGCTCTTTTTTCTTTTTAAACTTTTTTTAGATGGCTTTAAAGAAGACATTGTACTTCTGAAGGAAAAAAAGCAAGTTAGTTGAACAGGTTGTTTTGGTGCTCAGTGTTTTGCTGTTGGAATACCAGTCCTGCTTTCTTTGGAGAGAAGGCAGAAACACAGGAAATGAGAGAAACAAAAGAACTACAGAGAAAGGAAAAAGTAGTTATAATCTCAAAGCTTGCTCCTGCTTGTAAACATGATGCTCAAGTGACGCATACCCTTATCAGTCAAACCGATACCTGGTTTTCTTCTATTGCTACCAGACTTATCTGGTTTTGGCACTTTCCTTGATACTAGGCTCACTGTAGTGTTGCTCAATACTACATTTCATCTGTCTAAGCCTTAATTAGCAAACAGAAAAGAAATAAGGTAGGGGAAAGAAAAGGACATGCGAGGCAAGATCTGACAACAAGAAAATGGACTCTTGAATTTTCGCAGCTAGTCACGTGTTGGCCCTGGACTGCTGAAAAAACGAGTTACAAATGACCAACTTTCAGTATTGTTCTGCCAAAGTGTCACTGATATCCTGGCAAGTTTTAGGAGTTGGCAACAGTGCTCATAAAGATTAAGTTTTTGTTGTTGCTGCTGTTCTCCGAGTGCCAATAGCAAATTATGCATCTCAAATTTGCCTGACGGATGGAATAGATGATTAAAACTTTTGCTCTCCATCCTAGGCAATTTCTCAGTGCTTTAACTGAGATCGATTTGCCTCCAGTTACGTGTTTCTCTCACTAACTAGCCATTATTTTGTTGCATTTTTGGGGGTTTTTCTCAGGATGCCTTTTTAGCAGGAGGAATTTATTTTATCATTTGTGGCCTTCTAAAAAAAAGAAACCAATGCAATGTAACAGATGTCTTGGAGATGGTGTGCATGTTTGCTTGCTTTAGTTTTGAACTACTTACAGTGCGGGCCTCTATCTTACATTGGCAGTTACCTGAGAGCTGGTTTCAGCTTCTTGGTTCTGTGGGTGATTTTGGGATATCTTTACTCAATAAGTGAACAAAATTTCTTTTGAGACCACCTTCTCCATCAAGGTCTATATGAAATGCAATCAAAAGATCATGCATGCTGTGGCAAAAATAACTTATGACATTAAGCTGCAACATCACTCTGTACTATATTATTCCATTGAATCACAGGAAGTATGCCACAAGGGCTGCGGTTGATCTACAAAAACTGGGGGAAGCCCAAAACCGCCTTTTTTACTTCAGCAGTAGATTTTCAGAGTAAGAACCTCTTAAATATCGCACTGTTTCCATAATAATAATTCTTAATGCTTTGGGCCTGCATTGTGTTTTTTGTTGGAGATTGGGATGGAGTATAGCAGAATGGATGTATATGCATTAGACTCCTTCAGTGTTAGCTAAATTCCTTGCAGAACATGGTCAGTGATACATAGCACTGTCTTCTGCATCAAGGTGCTAAATACTCTTCAGAATTTCAGCTTGTGTTATTTCACCGAAACCCTGCAGCAGTCACAGATCCAGGAGTAGCACCAGAATCTGAAAGAGCCCAGAATAAAGGTTCTGAATGCTATGCAACCCACATACCATTAGACAGCCCACTGCAGGAGCTATGATTTTGTTTTATGCTGGAAATCCTAGCTGGGGTAATTACTTGGGATCTGGGCTATCCTTCATGTGTTATGCTAAAATAGAATCAAATTACCTGCCCTTGGGAAGATCTTAACAAATAGTTGTATGCTTACATCAATGAACATCTTCAGAAACACAGGATGCCACATCTCATTTGTTTTGGCAGCTGTAGAGATTAGTAGACTGCTGCCCAGTTTGACTGCATGCTTTTTAAGGACAGCTCTGTTTTCTATTTTGCAGCTATTAGTTTTTCAGCAGAGGCAGAGAAAGGGAGTTACAACCATTTAGACTGAAAGTTTGTCACCTACCCATGGTAGCAGCTTTATTTTCTTTGTTTGTGTAGCAAAAGAAATTGCTGATTTACTGTGCAGAGAGACTGCTTATATGGTTTGAGGGCACGACTGTATTTTAATCCTGATTCTGCTGTCAAACTTATTTTGTTTCACTATGCAGAATACTCAAGGAAGGCTGCATTTCCAGTTTCATATGGTTCTTTCTGTAAGGTTACTGCTCGTTAGAGAAATACAGTTGGATTCACTGACTGAATCTTGTCTCATATTTTTGGAATTTTCATGCTCTGCCAACTTTCTTAACATGGCCAAAGAAACTGTATAGCTTAACATAACAAGGCCAAAGTATTAGTTAGAACTAAACCAGAAAACAGTGTTAGCACTTAGAGAATGGAACAAAAGCAGAACTTAGGAACATAGATTTGAAATAAAAAATATTCTGCAAGATGGAAAAATAACAGCTTTGAATCATAGTCTTCACAATCACAACAGCAGTGTTGGTTAAGATCTGGTATGATTACAGGAATCCTTTGATTTCCCACAAAAATTATTTCAGTAATAGGCTGTAAAATGCAAAGTGCCAAGTCAGTTTTCAGAATCAGATGTCTTTTAAACTGGATTGCTCAAGGTAAAAGGTCAAGCTTCTATTAGCTAAAAAAATGTCTAAGAACCTCTCACTACTAGATTTAACACTTCTAGTTAAACCAATTGGCTTAGTCTTTGTTTTTCATGTAGTTTACCTAAACATACATGGTTCTCATCTGTAAATCTCTTAGGGCAGGGTTTTGGAATAAGAACGTATTACTTTGTAATTAATTCCCTAAGCTGAACTTCTCTGTATATTGCGGACGAAAATATTTTCCAGAACAGTGTATATCTGCCCAGTTTTAAGCCTTCATTTGTACGTTTTGCTTAACTTGTTGTCTGTTGGAAACAACATATTGTCATGGTTTTGACTGGGATAGACTTAATTTTCTTCATAGAGGCTTGTACAATGTGGTTTGGATTTTTAATGAAAATAACAGTGACAACGCACCAATGTCTATAGTTATTGCCAAGCAGTGCTTAAACAGTCAAGGATTTCTCTGCTTCTCATACTGATACGCAGTGAGGAAGCTGGGGGTGCAAGAGAAGCTGGGAGGGGACAAAGCCAGGACAGCTGACCCCAACTGACCAAAGGGATGTCCCATACGAGACCATGCTTGGCAATACAAGATGGGGGAAAAGAAGGAGGAAGGGGGTGGATGTTGAGAATGAAGGTGTTTGCCTTCCCAGGTAACAGTTGTGTGTGATGAGCTGTGCTTTCCTGAGGCTGAACATTTGCCTGCCAAGGTGAAGGACTCAGTGGATTCCTTATTTTGCTTTGCTTGAATGCACAGCTTTTGTTTTACCTCGTAAACTGTAATCTGTATGGGAACTGCTGAGTCACAGCCTGAAACACTGAGCACCTGGAGGAAAGACCCAGTCAGCCCTGGGAGCACAGGTGAAGGCAATTCACCTGTGTGACCAGAAGTGGTGGAGTCTGGCTCCTCTCCTCTTAGGCCTTGTTTAAGGGCTGACTGCCCCTGAGGATTTCTTTCTGGAGATTCCTACTTGGTGGAAACTTTTCCCTGTGAACCCAGAATCTTCTGATATGGGTGAGCAATCTATTTCCCTTCCTTTGTAGCCCTGTTCTATCATGCCAGTCCTTCCACCTCCTTTTTAATGCCTTTTCCATCGTGTTGGTCTTTCTGATTGCTACACTATCTCAACCCATGATTTTCAGCTTTCTGATTCTCTCCCCCATCCCGTCAGGGGAGAGTGAGCTATCACTTGTGTGCTGCTGAGCTACCTGCTGGGGTTAAACCACAACACAAACCTAGCACTCTTCCACCTCAAAAATTAAGAAAAAAGGGTTTTATATATATAATAAAATCTGAGAATAGATTTACCTGCATAAGATCTACAGCATCTTTTGCATCTCTCTCAAAGAAATCTGGAGGGAAGTCTCGAGAGGGAGGGATGGACTTTCCATATCCTCGTGGATCCCAAGCGACAATTGTGAAAAGTTGCTTATTCATGGACTTAAGCTGTGGTCCAAAATCAGTTTGACCGCTCCCTGGAAAACCATCATTCTTCAATTAAAGTAACCACTGTAATACACATATGGCATACCTACTCCAGATGGAAATTGGGGAAACTTGTACCTTAATTCTGAAAAAGAGGCTTTATACTTTATTTCTATTTGCAACAAAGGATTGCAACTCTCAGATAGTAAGTACCATAATAAAAATCTTTAGAAGTATCATCAGTGTGCTGAGAGCAAACTTTCTAGTAGGTAGGTAAGCTTCTAAAAAATGATGCTACGCATGGATGTTCTAGAAGAGCATTTTAAACTGAGTTTCCTGGAATTAGTATCTGAGATAGGGACTTATCTTTGACAGATTTAAAGCATGGTTATTGCTGTCCATCTGACCAGCACAGAGGAAACTGTGAAAGAGGAGGAATATACTGACAAAATTGTGATTTATAGGTGAAAAGCACTGTGTGAGATGGTTCTTATTTGATGAAACATTTCAATAAGACTATGGGTGTTTGAAGCTGAGCTTTAAATACATTGCTTGAGGAGACAGCAGTGACACAAGTACAGAATTCTGTTTATTTTTCTAAGATGTTTGTTGCCGAATTTAAGTCAAATAGATTTCCTCCTGATGCAGTACAATTTCTTTAATTGATAGCCTTGACTTTCAAAGGATTAAATAAACTGAGTCTAGAAAATATTGTTGCACTCAGCTATCTATGAACACCAGGAGGAAGGTAAGAAGACTGCAATTTATTTCTAATTTGGATCATGGTTATGTGGTAACAACATCATACGCTACTTAAAATCTGCTCAGCTCTAGTATGTAATATTCGAATAATGAAATACTGAATTGCCTATCTATTGTTACATTTAAAAGGCTGGTAAAGGGCTAAACACACTGCAAGAACCCAGGAAAAAAGCCTGTGTAAATCTCAAAGGGTTGTAATCAAAAGCAGTGGTATCAGTGGACAGGTATCATGTAGCTAGCAGAATCTGCTGTCCATCTCTTAATGATGCTGTCCTGAATAACCACAACATGAAAATACGTTTTAAAGCAAAAATCAAGTCTCAGCCATGCCTTTTTCACTACAATAATAAACTGCAAGTGCTGCAGTATGTTTATTAATTCAATTCAAATGCACCTAGTTTCTAAAAAAGGAATGCAACAATCAGCTGTGTAACAAATACAGCTAACCTGATTTCTTTTCCCCCCACATTACTTTGCACCTTGTTGTAGCTATTTGCTGGACACCCTTTTCACACAGTCAAATCCAGAAGGTATGAGTGACCGTAAGAGTCAGGAAATTGAGAACAATACCATTGCGTATAAAAGTTGCCTGGTGAGATATTTAAAATCTTTAAAAACAGTTAACTGATTGCAATACCTCTATGTTTTCCTACCTCTTGTATGTGCAACAGTTTCACCTTTTAATGAAAATGCTCTGTAATCAGGTGCTGAACATATTACAAAATAATTTGTGTATTCTAGCAAAAGAGCAGGTGGTTAAAGAGGTGGTTGCTTTACAAAGAAAAAATAAAATCTCCAGACCTAGCATTCCGGGAAGCAGAAGAACTGCATGGCTTCCTTCTCCTGTTTGCTGATAATGCAGATTGACTCCATTCACCTGGATTTTGGCAGATGTTACTGAAGTGCTAGGGATGCGGTAAGGAAAAAGAAAAACACTCAGACAGCTAATTCTCATTACAAGGACCTTCGAGGAATACAGAATACTTACTTTTTCTAGCTATGAAGGATAATACAGGAAAATCTAAACTGTTCAATTGCCCTTTCACAGATGCACAGAAGACTAAATATGAAATTTGACAGGAGAGCAGATGCGTTCATTATTCAACCACTAGATAGGTGGTGGAGTCTCCTGTGGAGACATTCAAGACCCATTTGGGCACCTCCCTGTGGGACCTACTGTAGGGAACCTGCTTCAGCAGGAGGGTTGGACTTGATGATCTCTTGAGGTCCCTTTCAACCCCTGCGATTCTGTCATTTGTACTCATATTTCACAAATGCAGTTAAAGGAATTCAGATAAAGGAGGGTAAAAATCTCTTGACCATGCAAGAAAGGGAATACAATTGCAGCTTTACATAGCTACAGAAATGTGTTGGACAAAAATGTATTACAGAGGAGGAACCTCCTTCTGCCAGGTAACAACTTTTTAAGTAGCTAGAGTTGACCTTATTGCTTCTAAACTGAAGTTCTTTGTCTGCAAAATAGATCACAAACTCTTGTTATGGTGAATATATTGTTCTGCAGAAGTAGCATGTATAGAAGTTATCATCTTAACAGTATTAGTGATTGCGCATGGTTTCTGGAGAAAGCTTGTTCCCAAATGGTTGCCAGACATCTTCTCACCACCCTAATTATTCATTTTTATTTAAAGGTAGTAATATGATATGAATTTTGCTATTTGTTTGCCTGATGCCCTACCCTAGTTCCTTGCACCTCTCAATTTACACCAACGAAATATTCTTGCCCCACAGATTTAATCAGTGTGAATTTCACGTGCATCCTTAAAGAAATACTGTTTTCCACTATTACATGTAACAAGTTTTTAACCCATGCCATGCTCCATGCAGCTCACCGAAATTTCAATTTTAGCACATAAATTCTGAACTGATTGCAGTAAGCATGGTTTTGTCAAAGGAAATAAAAAAATGTAACCAACGTGTAGCTATGTAGACAAGGGACATATATTATGATTTTGAGATTCAGATAGTGCTAGATTTTTTCCACAGCTCTACCGTTGTCATGATTAATTATTAATGTTGGGGGCTCAGGAATTTTGCTGAGCTTGTGAAGTACAGTTCTTCGATCACGTCTCAGTGTAAAGTCCAATGCAATTCAGGAGTTTCACATATGATGTGTTTTTAACACTTTTTGGACTAAAATGATTTTTTTTTTAATGTGCTGAGAAACTGTACGGGAACCGAGTATTCCTAAAACAGATGTGGTCTTCTCCACATGAAACTTCTGTGAGTCTGAACTCACTTCAGTACTGTTGCCGCCACGACGACTTCATTTCTGCAAAGCATTCATTAAAGCACGGCATTTTTCATTGCCTGGCATAATCATATCTGCAAAAACCACTTAAAACGGCAAAGAAACAAACACCGACAACCCCACAACCCGCAAGGTAAAGGAGTCAGCAGTGTTAAGGCGTATAGCCGCGCGGAGCACCTGATGCAGAGCACGCAGCGAGCCTGGGGACAGTGCTTTTCATTACCCGTAGGAGGCGGCCGGTCCCCGGGTTGTGAGCAGTGCGGTGCGAGGTTGCAGCATCAGCAGCTCCCTGGCCGCGCTCCGCCATGCCATGGTGCCCGTCACACCGCCCCGCCTCCTCCCCCTCGCTTCCTTGTGAGGGCGCGCCGCCCTCAGGCCGTCACCCGCGTCCCCTGTGCGGGGCGGTGCAGCACGAGCCCGCAGGCAGCGCGGCCACGCGGGACGCCGGCGGCCCCTCCGCGCACCTCTGCGCATGCGCGGAGCTGCGACAACCCCGCCCCTCTCCGCGCGGCTCGGCGGGAGCGCGCCTCTGCTGCTGCGCTCTGATTGGCGGGCGCGGTTGCCGGTCAGGGGAGGGAGAGGTGATGGCAGTCGTGGTGTGGGGTGGGGGCGGTAGAAAGAACCGGGCTGTGATTGCTGCTTTTATATTTGCTGTTGCTGCCAGCATTGCGAGAGGGATTGGGAGAAAAAAGAAGCCGTGGTGATTATTTGGAACTACAGCTCTGCCTTGAACGTGGACAGTGAGGAAAGCCCCCAGCTGGGCCTGCACTAAGGACTGTAGCTTCTCTAAGGCAAGGCTTTCAGTGTGCCGAATGCAAATCCTCACCAGGAATTGTTAACTCTGCCACATGTGGAGGAGAAAGGCCTTTCTTAGCCATAGCCTGCCCCAGCTGACGGTGGAGAGGACTGTGCAGGTAGTGAGGGAAATGGCAGAAAGCGTAGGGCTTGTACCAAGCTTGAAGAAGACCCAGGAAACACAATCTCCTGCCTTAGACCTGGGCAAGAGTGATTTTCCCAAGCCAGATCAGTGTTACACGTTTTCCCCTGCCCAACGGGAGCTCACTGACTATCCTGAGAGCGCGTAATTGTCAGCCTTCTCGCTCCAGTGCAATTTGTTTGTGTGGGACCAACAAAGCTTAGAGGCAAATGACAGTCACAGCAAATGCCAGTGCGTAAAGAGATTAACTCAGCTGTGTGGGCATACTGGTTTGGTTTATCCCCCAAGCAGATCAAACCATTTAAGATTAAGGTCTTTAGTATAGCTAATTACAAGTAATCCATCGTCAGGACAAGCTGCCTTCACTCTTGCCCAATGGCATATATGAGACCCTGCAGTTTTCTTCCACTTTCAGTGGCCCATTTTTGCTGTGCGTGTCACTGTTCTCACTTCCTTCTGGTGAAATATGGTGACAGCTGACTGTTCTGAGTTCACAAAAAAAAAAAAAGACGTAGCTTGCTCTTTTGCTACACAAACTGATTTTTTTTTTTCCTGAATTTTGGAACTCCCAAATCAAAAGGGTTCCTATCTCATGTTTCACTGAGCATCAGAGGGAGAGATCTCAAACTTTTCATATCCAGTTTCACGCCTGTTAAAATGCCTTTCGACATCTAATCTTATACATCCTCCTACTACTATGGCTGAAGTTGTAATAACTTGTCAGAACCTGTGGTGAAGAACTGAGGGATAAAGTAGAAAGCATTCATCGTACAGTGTAGGGGGAGAGAAGAGGTAATTAGAAAGGTAAAACCCAGACCCCTCACCAGATGAGAGAAAAGGGAGACGAGGAGGCTTATGTACCACTTAAGGATTGTGTAGTTCTGGATCAGTTGACCACACTGTCACTGTGATGAAAACCAGGTGCTCCCTTTGCAAGGAAGGCTGTCACAGTGGATGTGCTGCACCATGCATTGTCTCCAGGCCTTAATCACAGATCTGGGCCAAATGAGGAACGAAAGCAACCATTCCTTTCCCATGTGCTTGGACCGTGTAACTTCTCTCTCAGGGTTTTGTGCCTTCTTTGGCCTAAAGAGAGAAGAGCAGAAACAGTTCTGGCAAAAACTTTTTTTCCTATCTGTGTGGAGAAAATGACTTACTCCACCAAATGTTATGTACTAGAGAAGCTCCTGAGGAGAGAGAGATGCCATCTGTGCCCACAGAGCAAGGGCTCCAGCTGCGGAAGCAAGACCATGCCAAGGTTGGATGCTAGTGGCAGATAATCTGGGACCAAAATGAGTATAAACTCACAGGTTCACATTGTGTTCACTCTGTGCTGTTCACCACAGCATCCAGTCTTGCTACTAAAGTAGATTTGGATGCTATGATGGGCAGGTTGGAAAGTATTTCATCTCAATCTTTTCCCCAGAGATGTTCTTTTCATAAATTAATGGCTGAAAGGAGAAATTAATTCATAGATTAATGGGTGAAAGGCTGAAAATGCTTTGAGCAAACCAGACTCAGGCTTACTTGGCCTGTGAAAGAATTGAGAACAGCTGGGGCACTGGGTCTTCTGCCTGCTCCTATAAATTCTTTCTGTGTGTTTACTGCTGATGGTTCAGGCTTCAGGAGCTACCTTCAAAATAATTACTTTTGGGCATTGTATGGAAAGAAAAAGAAGGAAAAAAAATAAAAGAGGAAGAGTTAGCGCTGCTCTACTGGTGATATTTCCTTGAATGCAAATGTCCCTTTCCTTCTTAACTGCCCTCTCTTCTTTTTGGCCCAGTTGGTGTTACGTCAACTCTCCCGTATGCTGCTCATCTCTACAGACAGAAACTTGTGTTTTACTAGCAGCTTCTGGTTGTTGCTGCCTGCAGGATTTCTCTCTGATCCACCCAAGGGTCTGGAGGGCATCATAGTTGCACAGTGGGGCTTTATCACCTGTGATCAGCCCTTACAGTCCTGGCAGTCAGGCTATGCTGATGGTGCTGCATGGATTTGCTCTTTATGAAGCTGAACATTGGTGACAAGGATTGTATGATTCAAATGACTTTTCCAAACTCATGGGCATTTTCAGAAATTTCTCAGAACTGTAGAATAGCAACATTTTTCAATACCCCTATTAAATTGCAAGGACAAAGTTTTCTTCTGACTCCTCGTTGGACAGATAATACCAGCGTTAAATTTCTGTATTTCCTCAGGTTGTAGAAAATCCAGAGAAGTCCTAGTCATTGATATAGTGGCTCCCTTAAGATATGCTGAAGCATCAAGGCAGAAGACTAATTCCAGGTCTCCAGAAGCATTAGTTTCACCACATCTGGTATCTTCCTATTGGTAGCAATGATCCTATGCAAGATATCAGAAGTATCACCATTAGTGAAGGTTTAACTGTAGAGCTTTCAAGTCAACCTTCCTGCTGAATTGAAAGGAAGAACTAATTTGTCAAGGCACTAGTAGGCTTTAATGGCTATGATCAGACTCAGCTGCTGCTGCTCTGCTCCTGTCCCAGGGACCCCCTCATTTCAGCTGAGCATAGGGCCATCAGTTCAGCTCCAGTTGCATTACAGCCATATCTGTGTCCAGCTGGGGTCCCCACTGATCCAGATAACAAGCTGAGGTCTAACTGCACAGCTTGACACAGCCCTACCTAGTAATTGCTGAGCTGCAGCTGACAGTGGCTTTCCTCACCAAGCTAGAGCCTTACGCTGGGTTGCTGACTTGTGTTTCTGGCTTGAACTTGGTGTTGCCCCATTGCTATGGACTTGAATGATCACCTGGAGCCTTGGCTGTCTTTGGCTGTCATCCACCACCTCACTTGGGAAGTTGTAGGATGCGGCCCTTCCTGATGAGACCCTTGCCCTGCAGCCTGCATTATTATGCTGAGTTCCTGGCTCCCTGTCGCTTAGGGAGCACTTGGCCCTTGTTGTGCACAGATGTATTTAATGTGGGAATAATACAGCTTCACCCCTTTTCCTCCAGTTCCACTAAGCAATTGTTATAGAGTTGTTTCTTGCTGCAGATTAGGTTCTTGAACCTGTGTATGTGTTAATAGGTTGTTTTTCCTTCTTTCTTTTGCACTGCTTTTTATGAATTCAAACGCCCTGCTGTTTTTGTGTTTACTCTGACACTTCTATTCCTCTGCTTTTCAGATGTTGAGCATAAGTCAGCGTATTTGCCACAGGACAAAACCTTGTTGCTCCAGCTCCACAAAAATGTAAGATTTGAATAGACGTGAATTGCATAATTCAGAGCAAAGATGTGGAAATAGTGATGTTTCTATGATTCTGTGTTGACCTTTCAAACAAGGAAGATTGAGTGAATGTGGAATTACTTTTGGAAATGTGTAGGTATGGAGATGCATAATCTCCATAACTTATATGGAAAGAATAAATAAGTAAGTAAATAATGCTTTATGATTAGCAGACCAGCTACTAGAAAAAAGATCCCAGATATCTTGGCTTAAAGAGCATTGCAGGTTGAAGAAATTGAGATACAGATGGGTATGTAAGAATTGCTTTTTTATTTATGTTTGCCTACGTATTTGTTATGCTTGTGAAGGATAGCTGTCAGCTTAAGCAGAGTCTGGATGCCTGTCATGCATTCATGAAGAGCTGCATGAGAAAGACAAAGTGCCCAAGGGTAGACGTGTCAGTGTGCTTACACTGTGAGGGGATCTCATAATTTCAAAGTTGAATGTGATCTGCATCCTGTAAACCTAAGAAAAGTGTATAATTTTTGTTCAGATTCAAAGCATTTCCATTCCAGAGGCCTAAGATGGTTCCAAATACATTAGTATTAAAGCAACAGTAGTTTCCCCTTTGGAAGGGGCAGAAGTAACATTCAGAAGATGGCTTTTGGTTTGTTTGTGGAAGAGGCTGCATGAATCTATTTGCATTTATAAGATGTGAACTTGGTGACCTGGATATTTCTTCCAGTCATCCATTTAGCTCTCTTGACTTGAGGTATGTGTGGGACGCTCAGGAATTGCAACCCAGAGTTCAAAACCTAAGCGGTATTACTGACTCGCTAAGGTGATTAGAGTGGATTTTTGTCTCAAACTACTCTCATCAAGAATCTCTGAGTTCTATAAGCTTTAGTACTTGTTATCCGATTGCATCTTAGTTCTGGCAGAAGTTAGCATCAGTACCAAAGAAATAAGGAAACTGTGCTAAAGAGACAGGAAGTGACCTACTTACAGTTATAAAGGAGTTGGAGAGAGGAGGGAAACCCAGCATACGTCAGGAGTTTTCTGACTTCAGTTTCATTTGTAGGACAACTTCCTCCAGTACAAAGGCAGTCTATGGATCATAACTTTTCTGATCATAACTTACCCCGTGGGTGTCCCACCTTTTGGCTTGCCTGGGCTGCACTGACTGAAGAGGAATTGTCTTGGGCTGCACGTAAAATATATAATTAATGTGTATAAGTAACAAAACTTATTATATATATTTATTTATTAAAATGTAAAAACCAGCAACAAAAACATGAAACAAGTGGGATATTTGACCTTCTTTTTGTGAAATTAAAACATCAGTGTCTGGTTCAATGGAAGTGGTTGCGATTCTTAGTGAGCTCTTGAGGTGTTCATCAGAGGTTTTTGCTGAAATATTGCTCTTTCTGTACTTCATCCTTGAGAACAGTTATTTACAAATGTACATACTGCCAAAGAGTGATGATATGAATAAGGTGTGGTTGTGAAGTGAGGGATATTTCTCTCTGTTAAGATTGGTCTTATAAAAGTTTAGAGAGACACGATCGAGATTTTCTTTGTGTTGAACGTCTGATTGCAACTCATATATTCCATTTGAAAATTTGCAGGTAATGTATATACGTTGATTGACAATGGAGTTGCAAATATACAAAAAAAAAGTTGATTTCTTTGGGAAATTTGGAAACCTACTCTCAAATTCTTTTATCAGAATTAAAAGCAAGGCTGTGTATTTTCTGCAGTTCACAGGACTGTATTTAGCCAATGCATCAAAATGTATATTGGTTGTCATGACTTCAGCTTGCCATAATTTAAGTTTCATTTGAAATGCTGTTATAGTTTGAAACATAGCACAGATATATTGATTTTTTGCCTCGAAGGTGCATGTTTAACTCATTTAAATGAGCAGCCAAAGCCACCAAAAATGCTAAATCTGTGAGCCATTTTTAATCTTTAAGTTCTGGCACAAATTTTCCTTTTGACTCCATAAAGGACGTGATTTCATTTAGCAAATCATAAAATCTTTGTAGCATTTTATCCTTGACTTAGCCACCTTCCATCAGGAAAGTAAACGATGTCCCCATAATTAGCATCCATACTTCTAAGGGACTCCTGGCATTGGTGATGATTCCATCCATTAGACTTTGTGGAAGTCACAGCTTTGATTTTCACGATGTTATTTAAAACTTTCACACATAAGTTTTCTTGATGTATGACACAGTGATATTTCATCAATTGTGAGTTGCTGTGGCAATTGTATCATCTTCTATTAATTCTATATGTCCTTTTTTTTTTTTACCAACATTTCTGGGTCACCATCAGTAGCTATACCAGATATGTTGATGAAGGTTAAAGAAAATCACTTTAATGTAAATTTTACTGCTTCATACAAACCGAGAAATTTAGTTGTTTTTTAAAGGCACCAAAGAAGCCATTTCCTCAGTGACATTGTATTCATTTTCAATACCTCTAATGAAAATGGCATGTTGAGCTGTATTTGTAGCATCAGTACTTTCATCTATCGCCAAAGCATAACATTTGAAATTAGCAGCTTCACTCTCCAAATTTCTTTTGATAAATACTCCTCTTTCTTCAGTTTGCCTGGCTACAGTCTGGTGAGACAAATGGATTTTAGAAATACTTTTTTTTTTTTTTTTAAATCAGGACACATTGTATCAGCCTTGCTTTCCATACATTGCTTAATAAACTCACCATCAGTAAATGGCTGATTGTTTTGCAGTCAGAATTGCTACTGCATGACTAACTTTTAGAAGAGAGTCTGGTTTTTTTTTTTTTTTTTTTTTTTAGTTTTTCAAAAATTTATTGAGATGACTTTCTTCAGTTTTGCTATTTTGTCTTTATTACGGAACATTCCTGATATGCGTTGAGTCTGGCAGCATGTTTCTGCGTATAATGTCTTCTCGAATTGTAATCTTTGAAAACTAACACAGGTTCCCTACAAATTAAGCATAGTGCCATGACAAAAATGTACTAATCCGATTGTTTTTTGTTGAACACTCTTCCTTCATCCATGTTCTTTTCTCTTTTTTTGAGTTCTATTTTATTCTGAGACTCCCTTAGGCACATTGAAATATGAATATCGGCAGTCATTGTGTTTTTCTCACCAAGTGGCACAAGCACGTGCCACATGTAATACATGGGGTTGAATGCAACTGAGCGTCTGTGATGGGCACAAGAGGAAGAGTCAACACTGCACTGAACTGCAGTTTTCCAGCCCACGCAGTGCTGATTGCACGCTGATGGCTTGATTGTTGCTGAGCAATGGGTGCACGTCTGGGGCTGGGCCAAGCTGAGCCACTTGGCAGGGGAACTGGTAGGTCAAGGCTTGAACTGGTGATTGAGCACCCACTGAAGGAGTGTGGTTGGCCATGTGACCAGAGGGGTTGGACTGAGGGTGGAGCCACCCTGGGCTCATATAAAGGCCAGCCACTGAAGGGAGGGTATCTCTTGGACCTAGGCTGCTTCCTGAGTAGGAGTGCTGTGTAGCCAGAGATATCTTTCACCAGGTGGGTAAGTTCACTTCTTCTTTCTATATGTGACTACTGGCCTCCTACAAATACTTTGCTTGGTATTGCCAAGAACCTGTCAGAAGCAGTTTTGCTTCTTTGTGAGCAGAACAGATGCCTAGAGGGTACTAGAAGCCAGGGAAGAAAGCCCTCTGTAGCGCTAGTGAGCTGTTATGTGGCCCTGCTTGTACTGCATCATCTTTCCTACTTTGTTTCCCTGTAGCTCCCTCTGGCCATGTACAAGGCTGGGCATATTTCAGAAACTCGGAGATTCTCACTCTTTTTCACATGCCTCCAAGGCTGAATCGAGGTCTTTGTTGTAGTGTAATGATGAAAAATTTAATGCAGATAAAAGTGGAGCTTATTGAAAGCCACTTGATTAGTCAGGGGCCGAGTTCAAGAGTATTGACTCTGGAAAACTGGCTGCAGGAAGAGGGAACCGAATATTGTCAGCCCAGTTCAGGTCCACATATCAAACACTTGCAACAGTGTCTTCTCTGAGTTTTTCATTCTGTACTACTGGTATTATTTAGCAGCTATTTTAGAAGCAGTAAAAATTCCCGGAGATGCTTAGCTGTTTACCTGCTGTTAAAGGACATACAGTAACAAAATTAACTGAATAAACTGCTGTGAGTTACATTGATTGTAATCCTCTCCGCATTTAAGAATTTCAGCACATATTGGCTTCTTCGTAACAATCACTGTAGCTACAGGATGGAGGCTGCACCTGAATGACCGTGGGCTATTAAACAGTTCTTGCTTTGTCTCCACTAAAAAAGCTCCTAGACTTGCTGCCTAGAGTGAAAGGAACTACAAATGATTCCTAAATTGGTCCCTCTGCCATGGCTCAAATTCCTTAAATTTCAGTCTGAGGAAAGTGCTAACTCACTTCCTTGGGCCTCCTGTAAATCCTTCTCTTACGTTTCTCCCATTTAACCTTGCATTGAGACCTATGGCTTTATTTTTTACTATCTGTGTCTAAAGAAAGATGTCCAGTACTAGTTTAAAGACATCAAGAAGATTCATAAATTCCCTAGGTAGTCTATTCCAGCAGTTAATTATCCAGTTTATTAAATATGTATTAATTTTAATTTCAGTGTGCCTGGCTGCAGCTTCCAGCCATTGGGCGCTATTATGTGGTTTTCCACAATACATAAAAGAGCTTGTAGTGCTTCATACTTTCTGCCTGGGAATCTGCATCTTCTCTGTGATTGAGTTCTGTAAACAACGTACTGAAAGGTTTTCTCACTTCTTTTCTATACCATCCACAGTGTGACCTGAACGCCAAGCACTAGTCTACAATTGGACTTGCCAGTGTCTAAGCTCAAATGCAAATCTGTTTCCCACATCCCAGTTCAAAGGTCTCTGACTACTCTATGCTTATTGTACTGACATGTTTCTACATCTTTTGTGGTCACTGTTACTTCAGAACGTAAGATCTTGGCTTGCTTTCATTAATAAAGAAAAAATTAAACATGCTCACCATTTATTCTGTGTATCAAATAAGACAAGGATCTTACAAGGGAAAAATAGAATGCTGTGTGAATAAGGACTAGGTGTGTGAGACTAAAATCAAATGGAAGATAGGGAATGGGTATACTGCAGTGAAGCCAACATTATGAATACACAGATGTTTTTAGATCTGTTCTGGAATTTGTTTCATGAAGTAATGTACTAGATGGTGGTATTAACACCCTGTGGACTAATAGCAGAAAGAGATGCATGGGTTATAGCATATGTTAACAAAACATACAAGTTCTTCAGTATCTGGGTAGATGACACAATCTGTGTAATAATTTCTGCTGAAGCCCTCATTTTGGGCAACCACTTTCACTATATCTTATGCTAAATAGTTCTAAAGCTGAAAAATATGTTGGAATTTGCTGTGATTCCAGTTTAATTTTACTTCTAATAAAATGGTGGCTGCTGTATCCTATGCTTCTATTAAATTGTTAACTTTCTGGCATCAATTAGAAGCTAATGAATGCTTACTGCTTCTTCTACAGCAAAGAGACCTGGTCCAAAAAATGTTTGCCTTGTAATAAACAAAGAAGAGGTATAATTCTTCATAGGAAGAGTTTGGCATGACTATTCTTAGTGCATAAAAACTTGCAGCTCAATAATTCTTTTTTCTCAGTACCAATGATCTATGATTGTGTCAATACCAGTAAATTAAAGAGTGATGAGGAACGTTCCCAGGCACTAGGACACCATCATCTACGCTACAGAACTCTTCCAATGTTCCCCAGTACAACTGAAATGTGGTGAGACAATCCTTGCTTAAATGATTCCTAAGCATGCTTTAATATTTTCAAGGTTAAATGAATTAGTTATCCTGGCAGTAAGCTACTCTTTGCCAGCTAACCTCCAGCATCCTGGAATGTTCCAAGGTGCATTTTAATTAACTAGTATAAATTCAGCCTAGGAGTTTCAGTAACTAGTAATACTCTTAATCACATAGTGAGCAGGAGAATGGGTCTTCTGTCCTGTGATAGTAAAGCATTTTCCCTTTCCCAAAGCTCTCACCTTTCCCGAGTCTTTATTTTGGAATGCACAATGATTGTTTTTTTTCTCCATTTTTTAAAGCAGACCAGAGATTACTCATGTAAAATCTTCTCTACCCAGCAGCGTAAAATCTAATGTAATGTTAACCTGTGAAAGAAGACTATTTTATCAATTACACACTTTTTCAACCAAAAAAATCATTCTTGCTTTTATTCACACTTCTATTCAGCATAGTGCTAGATATGTAATGAACATTATAAAAAGATTTAAAAATAATAGCACATTAACTTAGAGCAATCTGGGATAGCAGTAGCCTTGTAAGTATTGGCAAAATTTAAGGGTTGATTTTGCTTTCTGTCCAAGTCTTTCAAACAGTGAGCCAGTCTTTCATATTCTTACTGATCCACTGTCATTGCTGAAATGACGTACTTTCTGTTCAGAACCTGTGAAGAGTTTAGTTCATCACATTTAAAGATAGACTAGGAATTGTGTACAACTTATCTTCCTTGAATCAGTGTTATTAATGCCTTTTGTATCATGTTTCGAAAATCTTTGTTTTTAATTTTCCCTCCCGGAAGGAAAATACCTAACTTTAACATCAGGAAGACCTAATTATCTTGACACAAACTTTTTGAGTTGCTGGAGGTATTCACTGAAAACTGCTTGGCAGAAAAATCCATTCCAAAGAGGAAAAGTCTGTGCAAAAAACTCCAGAAAGTCTGTTCGGAATAATTTGTTATTGGAAGGTCTTCGGGTACAAATATCCTGTTTTCCCCCCTCTCCGGTTTCAGTCAATTTATTCCTCTTTCATTCGCATCAAGCCATCAAGGAGATCCAGTTTTCGGCAGGCAAAGAGGGCTCTGGCAATTTTCCCAACTGTAGCACCTTTGGAGCCTTCCCTCATTACCCACTTATGCACCATTTGGTAAACTTTTTCTTTTAGTCCATCTCGTTCATAGTCGTGATCAATTTCATCAATTTCGGAATTGCTGAACCCTAGTTCACGAGCACAGTGCTTCCACTGTTTAGATAAATTTTCTCTCACTAGATTCAGCTGCTTCTCAGTCAAGGCAGTATTATTGTCTGAAGAAGAAGGAAAAAAAAAGTATAAGAAAATAGCATTATTTAACATTCCTTCTGCTCCCCACGCTATGTCAATCGTCCTTTCGAAAGTATTTGCAATATCTTGAGGTAGAGCTTTAGTGACAGGATCAAAAGCGGAGGCACTATCACCTGATTAATACCATGAAAGAAACTCATAGCTGGAACGTGTCTGTTCACAAGTCAGTTGGTGGACTTGTTTTTTGTTTTTTTTTTTTTTTTCTGAGGCTACCATAATTTGTTATTTAAGCACTTGCAAAAATTCAAAAGCTCTTTCCTAAAGTCCTTGTATAGCTGACTGATGTTTATATGTGACGTCTTTTACGTTCTGGGACTCTGTTTACTTAAGAATAAAAGGGTAGCATAATCCAATATTGACCAATTAAATAAAGAAATTTAAAAATCTTCCAACTTCTAACCCTAGTGGAATACTTATGTCAGGTGAGAGCTACCAATCTCAACCTCACTTCTATCAGTTTTTGCGTTGCTATTCCTTTACGTCTATACTTACATCTGGTGTCTTGTGAAACTACAAGACAAATAAGGTACACAGTATTACAGAAAAGTATTGGCACAAATCTTTACTTGCTTTAAATATTTTCAAGTACTATACTGCTGTGTAGAAAAGGAGCCAAACTATTATTTTTCAAGACACACAGAGAATAAGTTATACTGTTTTCATGTAGTCCAAACTTAATGATTCTCAGAGATAACTACATGAGGATAATACACCAAAGCTGGGGAGCTATATCTTACCAAATATACCCGTTGATTTATAATGTGAGTAAGATGCTTCTGTAGCAAGAGAAGAAGCGCTGATGTGTTGATTCTGCTCTTCAATCTTCATGTGATTGTGGGATCCAATTTGAATTCCGGAGCTGTTAGTTATGTTGTACATGACTGAATCTTCTGTGTAAGGAAATTAATACAGTTTTATAAACATCTGCATATAAATAAAAAATTGAAGAAGTACTGTATGTAGGGTGAGGATGAAAGTTTTGATAATCAAGGGAGGGATTAAATTCTTGTACTGTATTTAACACAGAAATCATAGCATTGTTTGAGTTGGAAGGGACCGTTAAAAGTCATCTAGTCAAACTTCCCTGCAATGTCCTGGCAATCATGAACGCATTTTCATGGTGTAGCGTGACACTGCTGTGCTTTACTGAAAGCCAGTCTTATTCTATCCCATAACAAAATGTCAAAGGACAGGACAGAATTCTACGGATTTAAGGTAGGTGAACTCTAGAGACCTGTGCTCCAAGGAAGGCTGATCAGTGTGATCCTTATGTTTTACGTTAAAGATGATGATGATGTCCTTGATCAAGCAAATATCAATGTGTATACAGGTAATTGCAGAGACAAGAATTATTTTACATAGTAATATTGCTAACTTCTGCTATATTTAAAGATATAAAGCAATTACATCAATTACTTCAAGATGCTGAAGCTTTTTTCCTCACTGATCATGATGCAATGCATATCCTGTTGGTTTCCATGACAGATAAAGGCTACAGCACTTACCTCTGGTTATTGGAGGTGCAGGAGGATAATATGTGAAAGTTCCCCTTGTGAAAGAAGCAGAAACCTTGATACCTAAACAGAGGGGAAATGCTAGAAGTATTATGTAAATTAAAAAAAAAAATCTACAAATACTGCAGTTATTTGTACAGTATGAGTGCATAACACTCTTAAATACAAGAAGACAAGAAGCTTTTTAATTAACAGGACTTTATCTCCATGAATAACTCTAGTTAAAGCAGTTACCCTTGTCATGGTTTTGCTTAGGGACTAATAGCCTTCATGATCCTCGGATCCCAGTGAGGACAATAGGATTCCACATGGGTGTACGAACACCTGGCTAGCAGATAGCAGTGCAGGGTCACGCTGCAGTCACAGATATTACTGCCTCCCATCACGTATTCAAATTTGAAAATTCCAAACCAAGAAGGCTGCCAAGCATACTGCTGCTATTTAGTGCTGAGACTGATCATGGTTTGTTGGTGTGTTAGTTGTGACCAGCTGTAGCAAAAGCATGGGACACCACTGTATCTTCTGTTGGTAGCAATAATGTCCTGCAGAGATTGTAACTTCCTGCCTGGCGTAGTTTGGACATAATTTGGATGTGTTCAGATGAGCTCTAACAGCTCATGATGGGGCAGTAAGAGTGACCGGGTTATGGTCACCAAATAAGACAAGGGAAGAGCTGCAGTGCAGGTCTTCTGTATCCGTCTGATACCTGCCACAATACTGTATGTTGCCTCCCTACAAGAACTGGTTTTATTTTTTTGATCTTTTTTTAATAGTGATACTGACAGTTCTAATTCCTGCCTTCTGACATGACAGCTCTCAGACTCATTTCAGTATGTAAACTCACAAACAGTTACAGCTTCTGCATAAATAATTTAACAGAAAAACAACTTTGTGGCGTTCTGCCTGTAAGCAGCTGTGTGTCCTCTATTTATTTATTTTTCTGAGAAGATCTGGAAAAGAATGCCACGCTAAAAATATCCAGTAACTAGTAGGAGAAGACTAATGTGTACCATACTTCCTTTAGTTCCTGGAAGTTGTATCTTACCTGCTGCTGGTTACTGACCACTTATTTCTACTTGTTACTAACGCTCACTGTTCTCTTCATTTTCTGCATACCTTTCTACTCCACAGTTCGCTAGCAAACAGTAAGAGAATCTCCCTGTTAGCACTGAGTAGTGCTCTCTGGAGAAACCAGTTAAGAGCATTAGCTCCTTGCTGGCTCCCTGAACTCAGGAATCTCTTAACTTGCTGCAGATCGAGGTTAAATATCTATCTTCTGAAATGCTAAAAATACATAAGAAAAGTTTCCTTTTTGCACACACAACCTGTGATATGAATGTTACATTCTGTGGGTCAAAAATATTCCCTAGCTTTCCAAGCTCAGTTAGTAACAGCTCTTGTTTTTGTTAGCTGCTACAGTATTATCCCTTGTCTGCTATTATTAAGGTATTCCTCAGTTGTACTGTTGGCTAGAAATGATTCGCTCGAAGTTAACAGCCTGAAATCAGTGACTTCATGCAAAACGAAGTCAAAACTAGTGCATTTTAGTGACATGTAGTCACTTGGAAAAAAAAAAAGAGAACTTCAAGAAATAAGTTAACATTCGTTGTATCACAAGTGAACTGTTAGCAATAAGCAGGTGTTGTTACACAAGGTGCAAAACAATTTTGGCCGCTTTGTTTTTAAAGGAAAAAACATTTTCGGAACCACAAGAGTTAGGAAGAGGAGGAATCTCACCTGTATCCGTGTCTGCATTCTTCTGTTGCTGGGTTACACTGCTCTGTGACCCCAGGTTTGGGCGAGATTCTGGCACAGGATATTTGCTTAGGCTAAAGGCATTGGGTGAACATGGTTCATGGAGATCTTCCGTGTTTCCTGGTAGGAGATTGTTAAGCTTTGACCCATAAAAATGATCTAAATTTCCCTGTGTGGCTGCTGCAACTTGTGGTGGCCAAAACCAAGGATTAGTGTTTGATCCTATGTTTTCAGCTTTGTGATACAGTTCACTCCACTGAGGAACAGAAGACACCTTTGCAAATGGATCATGGGAAACTTTTCGTCTCCTTTCTTTCTCTCTCATTTCAGAGGTGTATATTGCAGGTGGAACTGATTTATCCATCCGGCTGCCAAATGCGTGGTAGTCGTATTCACGTTCAAGTTTTCTTTCTAGATTGTCAGAGGACATAAACGAAGTCTCACAGCTCTCAACAGGCTGGTTCTCAGGGCAGGCAGCAAACAAGGCTTCGTTAATCTGATCCTCATAGCTGCGTAGAGACCTAGGCTGATCTGCAAGGGAGGAAAATTAAGTATTTGAAATAGATTCCATTGCAAGTATATAACTAGTGGTGACGTTACATTCTATTAATTTATTTTTAATATTATGCTACCTTATGAAAGATGAAAGTCTATCATCACTTCCAGCATAAACTGTTTTATATAATACCCTTTTGGGGAAGTATCACAGAATTATGTCTAGGAAAGTGGTGTCTGAACTTGTTGTGTGCTCTGCTTATACTGACACCAGGTTCTTAGCCACTGAAACAACAGGTTCCCAGCGGCTTTTGTAGAGTCTGCACCTTTGAGTCGTGACTGCATTAACTGGCATTTAATCAATGTAAGACCAGACTATAACAAGACAGAAAATAAAACCCACTGTAACTGGTGTTACTTAATGCAACACAAATAATTTATCACTAAAGTAATATCTGCAAAAGATATTATTTCGTGATTAATCCTTTTTATTTTGTCTAGTTTATTCTTCATTGTTTCAAAGAATACATTTTTACAAGCAACACCTACCCAACAGAACAGTCTGTCATCTTTGAAACTAATTCTCTCTCTCAAAGGAAGCTCTCTTTCAGTCCCAAATTAGACTGAGTTATGATGTAGATCATACTGCAACATTTGTAGACTAAACAAGAATGTAAAATTCTGCTTCTTACTACTTGTTCTCCTGTCTTTTACAGGCAGGACTACAGATAACTTGAAGTTCTGAAGGCTTCACAGGTGTCTAGAAAATGTTGCACATTGCCTAAAGCACAGGACACTGTAAACTTGGAATGCAGTGTATATGCTTTTAGTGAGCTTGGATAATGTCAGTGAAATTTTTGATGTTGTCGTTTTCCATAGTTCCTTTTGATGCCTGTATGTTAGTACAGATTCAGTTTGACTTGATCTGCTTCTATTGTCACCCCTGCTAGACGGAGCGTGGGAGGAATAAGCTAATACAGAAGCTACCTCATCAAAACTCACAGCTAGAGAAATTTAGTATTCACATAACTGCATGGCATGTATTCTCCAGGACAAGCTTGAGACGTATGAGCAGGGTCGCGCCGGATATCTTTTGCTAACACTGTCTGATTAATGCCCATTGACTGGAGCTAGTGGAGTGGGGAAATGAAACAAACAAACAAAAAAAAAAATCAAACCTGACTTGGTCAGGATGTCAAGATTGTATCCTTCTGCAGCCTAGTTTCACAATAAAACCTCTTATCCTTAAAAGCACAAGTGCATCTGTAATCTTATGTTATTATTTTTGCTAGGGAAATTTAACTACACTAATTTAAAAATACACCAATAGCCCTGCCCTAAGTCTATTAGTTCTCCTAAAGAACTATTATGGCAATCGTAGCTTTGGTGAAGATTTATCAGTTGCCTGTTATAGTTCCGAGTTATTTATTTAATACAGTCTTTAAAATGGTGTGGGCAAAATTAGCAGGATTTGATTTCTAGTGCATTTTAGATTGTTACTTGTAAATCAGTGTTGGAAATACGATCTTATTTCCTTTGCTGTTAAGATAGTTTGGTAAAACAATTCCAGCTACGCTACAAGAAGTCTAACTACATCATAACATACTAGTGAGAGCTCTGTATAACATGCAACTCATCCAAGATTTGAAAATATAAGAGTGAGGAGAGAAAACTCATCTATTAGTGCTCCTCAGGTAGGCTCTATAGACAACAAGATCATAAAATACTGTGGTGGGTTTTTTTTTTTTTTTTTTTTTTTTTAAATAATTACGTGTCCAGGTTGCACTCAAATCATTTGTAAGAAAAGCTGGGGAAAAAGGAAAGTTTGTGGAACTGATGCTGACAGGACAAGCATTAAGTTGTTGGCATGACCAAAAGGATGGGAAGAAAGATCAACTACGAAAAGCAATTATCAAATTGACCACTGAAAAATCTAATGTTAAAAAAAATTGTTGGCATGGAAGAGGAAAGTGCAAGACTGTAAAATAAAATGGGTTTGAACTGTAGATGCTGGAAATATTTTGTGAGCTTGGGAACAAGCAAACTTAGGTTCTTCAGTGATTACAATTCTCTGTGAAGTACTGAATAACTGAGTCTCTCCATAGCTACTTAATGGTAAGATTAATTGTTTTGTACATGGGGCAACTTTATCTTCAGCAGAGTACATGCTGTGATGATGTGCTAGTTAAGTGACTTGGAACACTCACCTGTTTGGCCATTACTGGTATCCACTGGTGAAGCATCTATTTGAAGGGATTTCATCCCTTGCAGCAATTCTTCTGACTCGGGCCACGTTTCCTACATGTAAGAAAAGAACATATGGTGAAGTTATAGGTAAAAGCTTAACAAAAGGAAGCACCTGTAGAGTAGGAAACTGCACATCTTCAAAGTGAAGTCACCTGGGTGACAAGATTCCATGAATCTGTCAGAAGACATCCTGTGGTCTTACAGAGAGCAGAGCCTTGCAGAAAATATCCACTGCTTTGCTACAGATGGGAAAAATCTTCAGTGAAAGGAGGAAGAACTGTAATGCAACTGGAGTATGTAATATTGAGTTGGCCAGAGAACACCCTTTACCTAAATGAGTATGAGCTTAATCTGTACACAGTGGTTTTAAATTGTCCTGTGCATGATAACTAGACCTTCTGCAAGCAATCTCAGGGCATGCTGCTGAGGTAAAGGTAGCAAGTATGCATCCTGTTTTGTGGATCTGTGTATAGTAAGTGTATTCATCTACAGGAAAGAGGTGAGGGTGGTCAGTTACTTCCAGGTATGGCCACACTGACTTTTAGAGACTATCACGAACATTGAGTTCAGATTTGAGAAAGATGCAGTGAAATTTTCCCTCTCTACACCCTCATATTCACTTTGCTAGCAAAGGTAAAGTCCATTCCTGTTCTACTCTTCTGATGTACCCATTACTCAGATTTTACTGGAAGTCAACATTTTTTTTAAATGGAAAAATAATTTTTCGGTTTCCTTCAGTGCTTTTTCCTTGTGAAATAATTTTTAAGTTAAACTCAAGAAGTACTTTCACAGATTAAAAATCAACAACTGCTGATCTCTTCCCTTATATCTATTTTCTTCCCAAAGCAAAAGATGACATTCTAAATCTCATAACTATAGGTATTCAGATTTTACTTGAGAAACTGAATAGTGATACGTTTTGTAATTAATGTCTCCTGTAAGATCCTCACAAAGAAGCTGATGAATTGTGAGCTAGATAAGCATACAGTGTCTTGAAAACTAGTTGAATATCTGGGCCCAGAGGGTAGCGATCAATGGTTAGAAGTCTAGTTGGAGGCTGGTAACTAGCAGCATACCCTGTGGGTCATTCACAGAATGTCAGGGATTGGAAGGGACCTTGAAAGATCCTCTGGTCCAATCCCCCTGACGGAGCAGGAACACCTAGATCAGGTCACCCAGGACCGTGTCCAGGTGGGTTTTGAAAGTCTCCAGAGAAGGAGACCCCACAAACCTCCCTGGGCAGCCTGTTCCAGTGTTCTGTTACCCTTACTGTGAAGAAGTTTTTTCTCGTATTTATGTGGAACCTCCTGTGTTCCAGCTTGCACCTATTGCCCCTTGTCCTATCATTAGATGGCAGTGAGAAGAGCCTGGCTCTATCCTCTTGACACTCACCCTTTATATATTTATAAACATTAATGAGGTCACCTCTCATTTTCCTCTTCTCCAAGCTAAAGAGACCCAGCTCCCTCAGCCTTTCCTCATAAGAGAGATGCTCCACTCTCTTAGTCATCTTTGTGGCTCTGCACTGAACTCTCTCAAGCAGTTCCCTATCCTTCTTGAACCGAGAGGCCCAGAACTGGACACAGTACTCCAGATGTGGTCTCAGCAGGGCAGAGCAGAGGGGAGGGGAGAACCTCTCTTGACCTATTAACCGCACCCCTTCTAATACACCCCAGGATACCATTGGCCTTCTTGGCCACAAGGGCACAGTGCTGGCTCATGGTCATCCTGCTGTCCACCAGGACCCCCAGGGTCCCTTTCCCCTGTGCTGCTCTCCAACAGGTCAGTCCCTAACCTATACTGGTACCTGGAGTTGTTCTTGCCCAGATGCAAGACTCTACACTTGCCCTTGTTATATTTCATTAAATTTCTCCCCGCCCAACTCTCCAGCCTGTCTAGGTCTCACTGAATGGCAGCACAGCCTTCTGGCGTGTCAGCCACTCCTCCCAGTTTTGTGTCATCAGCAAACTTGCTGACAGTGCACTCTATACCCTCATCCAAGTCACTGATGAATATATTGAATAGTACTGGTTCCAGCACCAACCCTTGAGGGACTCCACTAGATACAGGCCTCCAACTAGACTCTGTCCCATTGACCACAACTCTCTGGCTTCTTTCCTTCAGCCAGTTCACAGTCCACCTCACTACTCGATCATCCACACCACACTTTCTTAGTTTAGCTGCAAGGATGCTGTGGGAGACAGTGTCAAATGCTTTACTAAAATCAAGATAGATCACATCCACTGCTTTACCATCATCTATCCACCTGGTTACGTCTTCATAAAAGGCTACCAGGTTGGTCAAGCATGACTTCCCCTTGGTGAAGCCATGCTGACTGCCCCTAATGACCCTCTTATCCTTGATGTGCCTGGAGACAGCACCAAGGATAAGTTGTTCTATCACCTTTCCAGGGATGGAGGTGAGGCTGACCGGTCTACAGTTACCCGGGTCCTCCTTCTTGTCCTTTTTGAAGACTGGCGTGACATTAGCTTTCCTCCAGTCCTCAGGCACCTTTCCTGTTCCCCACAGCTTACTAAAGATAATGGAGAGTGGCCTAGCAATGACTTCCACCATTCCTGAAAGGAATTTCTGAATGAATTCCACCATCATTACTGAGTCCAATCCTGTTCAATCTCTCCATTAATGATCCAGAAAGACTTCAATAGATTGGAGAAATGAGCTGGCAGGAACCTCAAGAAGGCCAGTGAAGGGGAATGCTAAGTTCTGCACCTGAAGAGGAATAACTCCATGCACCAGTATATACTGGGGTCTGACTGGCTGGAAAGCAGCTCTGCAGAAAAGGACCTGGGAGACCTAGTAGATGCCAAATTGAACGTGAACTAGCAATACACCTTTGCAGTGAAGAAGGCTGATGGTGTCCTGGTGCATTTGGAGGACTGTTGCCACTAGGTCAAGGGAGGTGATCCCTCCCCTCTACTCAGGATTGGTGAGGCCACACCTGGAGTGCTGTGTCCCTGCAGTACAAGAGCCAACAGAGAGGGTCCAGATAAGACGAGTAAGGGACTGTAGCATCTTTCATGTGTGAGAGATGCTGAGAAAGCTGGCAATGTTTAGCCTGGAGATGAGGAGGATCAGAGGAAATCATGTTAGCATGTATAAGCATCTGATGGTACGGTGTAAAGAAGACAGACTCTTTTCAGTGGTGCCCAGTGACAGGACAAGAGGTGGTGGGAAAAAATTGAACCACAGGAGGTTCTGTCTGAATGTCAGAAAGTGGCGGTGTGGGGTTTTTTCGCTTTTTTTCTTTAAATTTTTATATTTTTAAACTGTATGGGTGACCAAGCAGTGGCAGGGTTTGCTCAGATGGACTCTTGGAGTGCTTGGAAATGCCTAAAAGCTGCCTGAACCTGATTCTGGGCAGCCTACTCTAGGTGCTCCTGGTTGAGCAGGGGGTTGGACCAGATGATCTCCACATGTCTCTTCCAACCTCAACTATTCTGTGCGCTGTGGCCCCTTTAGTTAGGGGGCTGTAAACTCTTGCATCCCACAATTGCTAGTGCTGAGGCAAAAAAAAGGCGCTGCCTACGCCCTCTAACTCATGGTCCTAATGAAGCTGTACTAGCAGTTCACCACCCTGACTTGTCTGGATGCTGTATTAATGCTCTGTGCCCCACACCTGTGTGGCCTGATATGAAGGGTTGCTTTTCTTCCTGAGAAAGCAATAGACATATCCCATTTCCTGAACAGTTTTTTAGCCCCTATAATTATTTGGGGCCGTTATCATAATTTGGACATTTGGACACCACATCACAAGTTAGTTCAGTCAAATCAGTCTAGGAAATCTGTATAATCAGTCTTATATTACTGTGTTGAACAACTGCTTGTGCTTCATAATCAACAGGTTTTCTAAACCAGAAACTTTCAATTCCACAATTGCAGACTTGGCGACAGAAGGAAGCACTTCAGAGAAAACTGTAAATGAATAATTTCCCAAAATTGTTTTTCTTAGTTAAAAGAACTGGTCATATGCTCTCTGAGCCTCCCTTATTGCAAAGACTAAACCCTAATTCTTGGAGTTCTCACTGATAGCTGTCACAACAAATGAGTAAATTAATAAAATATACGACAAAAAGATTCTGTTATGAGCCAGTATTCAAGAAGTTCTCATTCTCTTATTATTTTTCAGTCCAGAAATCATTCTTTGTATCATAAGTTGTAAACGTCAAGTCAGAAAAGGAAGAGAAACCAACTTACGCACTAATGAAAAATAACCGATTTCAAATAAAAATGGGAACTGTTTTTATTGCTGTTGTGTAGTTCCTGCTCTCAAGCAGGCTGTGAATTTACAGGCATTAAAAAAAAAAAACCTAGTATGAATTTACAGAGTTTTTAATACTTACTTTAAATCATATTCTGACACTTCTGAATCTCTGGGAATAATAGCTCGATGGAAGCTTTTCTTTAGTATTGTGTTATCATAGAATCACAGGGTCATTCAGGTTACAGCAGGCCTTTGGACATGTCTTGTCCCACATCCTGCCCAGAACAGGGGCATAGGGACTGGACGAGGTAGCTCAGGGCTTTATCCATCTGCATCCTAGAGAAACCTCTAAGGATGGTGACTTGACAACCCCCTTGGGCAGCTTCCTCCACTGCTTGTCTGTCCTGGTGGGGCTATTCTTGTTTCACATTATGCTCACTGTCTCTCATCTTCCTTTTTCTATGCACTGCTGTGAAAGAGCTTGGCTCGAACTTCTCAGTAAACCCTTCAAAGGTAGGAACAGGCTTCTACTATTATGTCTTTCTCAAACCATCTCATGTTCAGGCTGAGTAAGCCCCAGTCTTTGCAGTAGTGCTGTTCCCCAGCCAGCATTGATGCTACGTGTCGTTTCTCCCCTGGTGCATCATATTGCATTTGTCTTTTTTCAGAATTTTGTAAGGTTTCTGTCATCCCATTCTTCCAGCCTGCTGTGGGCACCCTTGACCATGATGGTACTTATTAATCCCCATAGTTTGTCATCTGTGCATCTTACAAGATCATACTCCATCACTCCTTTGATTACTGATCAAGGTGTAAACCAGGGCATGTCCCATTATAGTAGATCCCTGCATTACTCCAATTGCTCCTTTTCTCCAGGTGAAGTAGGGCCCATTAACCACCACCCTCTAAGAATCCAATCTGTTTTTGACCCATCTGGCTGTCTACCTGTCCAGATGGTAACATCTGAACCTGGACACAAGAATATTTTGGGAGACAGTGTTGAAAATCTTCCTGAAGTTGAGTTAAATGACACATACTGATCTCCCCTCATTCACAAATGCATCCATTTTTATGCAGAAGGAAATCAGTTTGGTCAGGCATGATCAGAGTTTGGCAGAATCTTGCAATGTGGCATGGCATGGTTGGGAAACTGACACTTTAATACTTAGGAAATAATACTTAAGAAATTACTCACTTCTATCTTCTTCAGATCGTCTTCAATATTTTCTTCTAGATTTTTATAGTAAAAGGGCATGTATTTTTTAGCAACTTCTGCAAAAAAAGAGAACTAGGTGAAGATGGTTTTCAATAGAAAATAAGTAATTTATTCTGTTAACAACCTTGATGGATAAGGATTGACTCAAGATTTTATATCAAGTCAGAAACAGAAATGGGAAAACCATACGCGCGTTTGGAATCTATATTCACACAGCTTGTTTAGCCTCATTGTAGTTAAAAAGAACAAGATTATTTCTGTGGATTTTTTTGGTTGTCTTATGGCTTTTTAGGATGAAAGTGATCTGTGGCTGAAGTACCTTCCCTTGACTGCCAAAATAAATACGATGCATTCAACTGCATCCAGGTATCTGATAAACAGCTACACTATTTCTACTAAAGATGGAATTACTCAAAGAATCTACAAACATCATTGCAGGTTAAATATAGAAATAGTAGATTTGTTTCTCCTTGTCTATATACTTCCCATGAATATTGATTCTGCTGCATATGAAGCTCTAGGTGCCCCTGCATAAATCAAAATTCCCTATTTACTATAACATGCAGTTTTTCTTTTTTGGGACTACTATTGTGAAAGAGGGAAAAGGCAAAGGGAAATGAGGAATATTGGCTCATGTATGTTGTATATTTGATGAATGCTCCTATTTCTACACCCCCGACTTCCGCCAGACCATTCAGTCCAGGCTTTAACTAACTTCAGTTGTTTTGGATTCTGACCATATAAAAGGACGATTAGTAACAAACTGTTGCATTGCTAATGGAAGGCTAATCAGCTTTTGAAGCAAACTTTGATAGGATATTATGTCAGTTGTACCCCAGATGTACTATGTTCCTTCATACTAGCTTTTTTGAAAACTTCAGAAGGAAGATCATACAACGTTGAAGAAAAATTACAGCCTGTATGAAATGTCTTACGTCCATCCAGTCACTAATCTTTCTCAAAGCCGTGAATGTTGGACAAGATGCTGTTTTCAGTCACTGTACAGGGAACAGTCTTTACTGGGCATGTGAGTTGGGAGCTTTATTTTCTAATCGAAAATTAATAAGAAAGAATTCACGTTTGCTGCGCTGCAAACTATTGATGGACACGTAACAAAAATAATCCCACAGTAATGTCTTACCTGCGAAGGTAGGCCGTTTCTCTGCCTCTTGCTCCCAGCATTGTTTCATTATGATAATAATTTCATCTGGGCATTCCTCAGTGATTTCCTCTATGTCTGGTCTGTTTCCACGAATGATTCCAAAGTAAATATGGGCTTCATTTATACCATCTGAAAAATTAAAATTTCAGATCAGATTCTGATCACGGGTCTTTTCTCTCCCCCAAAGTCACATCTTTGTAGGTAAAATGGAACAGTGAAGCAACAGCCTGCATATTTCTGGATTTGCAAATGAAGATTTCAAAGAGAGATGTCTGAGTTATAGATAGAAATTTGAGAGATTTGTGAATCTGAATCCAGTTCCCTAACTTCCGTATGTTAGAGACTTAAGATTAACAAATGTTTTTACAAATGTGTGCCATGTAAGGGTGACATATCTAGATTTGTAGAACCTGAATTTCAGTTATGCTCTGTGCTAGGTTGGAACACAAAGATAGTCACACAGGCAGTGTTTAGACAGTTAGCAAAACAAAACAAACATTCAAAATGATGAACATGTTGCTCTGGAATTCCATGATCTGCTCCTACTTTTCTACATGTATGCTTGTTAAGAAATTAGAATCACACAGCTGAGAAATGGTAACTGGCTGTGTGAACATTCCTGTTAAAAGAAAAATGCTGGTATGTTTAGCCCATGCTAGGAAACAACATACATGAGCTTCCATCCTGGCCTGCCCAAGGCTTGTCTAATTTCTGCCACTGAGTGCAGGTTTACATGCATTCCGTATGTTCAAACTTGGGCTTATGCCTGTATTTCAAATACAACTGGGATATTCCTGACCACACTCGAAAGGAATGATGCAGCCAATGCCTATAAGTGGCCATGAGATGTAAAACAGGGGCTATACTTGGGTACAGGCAATATAATCCACTATTCTTAACTTTGTAACTTTAAACGCTTAGCATTTATAACTTAATTTTGTAATCTAGTCTAGTCTTTTTCCAAGTAACTTACGCTCATATGGCTCTTTGTTAGCAAAAATCGCCCAGATTACAATGCCAAAGCTGTAAATATCTGATTTCTCCACAGGTTTTACATTAACATTGTCTAAGTGCTCTGGGGCCATATAGAAAAGGGTCCCAGCATTGTTCTGGGAAGCGCTCTTGATTTTCTTCTGTCGGCAGGTCTCTTCTTTGGTCAGCCGGCTCCAGTTCTTAAAGGAAGCAACACCAAGATCTGCAATCTTTAAAAAAAAATAAATAAATGTCAGAGCTAGTGCTGTGATGAAAAGGAGATAAGGGAGTAATTCATGCGGTGCTCAATTTAATAACAGTAGCTGGTAGTAACTTAAGTAAAAATGAAACTCTGCAAAAATGTATCTAAAAGAAAGGGGGAAAAAATGTTTGCTATTTTATCTTTTCTTTTTTTCCCCCTAAAAAATATTACTGCCAACTGGAAACCATTATGTTGAACTTTCAATATTAGCTTAAGACCACTTGGAGCAATGGTACAGTGCAAGGCGAAAAACGTTCGGCATTGCTCATAGTGATAACCTTGTTCAAGTTATGCTTTGCTGTACTCACAGCATAACAGAAGATCCACAAAAGCAGCAACTCAGACTCAGAAATAATCTATGAGAAGCACGTACATTGCCACCTCCCCCTTTCCATTTAGAATCCATTTAACTCAACCCCCCTTACGCCTTTCTACAAAAAAGGAGAGGAATTAGATCTAAAGTGATACAATGTGTGTGCTGTAAGAGATATGGAAAAAGGACAGCGTGAAATAAGTTAAAGCTAGGGTATCTGGGTACTATGCCCTTGACAACATGACATTAGTGAAACCTTAGGGTGCTTTTTTATAACAGCTAGACTAACAGCTGGTGGTGAACAAAGTAATTTTACCCTCCTTTTCTCACAGCCTCCTCTCATGTGTTCCCTCGGCTTACTCTGGTCCAGCACTAGCCCTGGTTGGATCTAGTGCAAGGCACTCAACCAGCCTAATGCACTAAGTGCTCCCTAGCAGAAGAGTAGCTAGAAAGGCAAAATGTCATCTCTTGGTTTGGCTTCCTAAATTATACTGGGGGCAGGGAGGTCAAGGTCCAGGAATTCAACAGGAGAGAAAAAATGGAAGAAAGCGGGACTACCTCTCTTGGCCACAGGAAGCTGTGAAACTCAGCTAGTTGTGTAACCCAGTCACTTCAGATACAACTTGAGTGACACACTGCTTCACTTCTAACTCTTCTCTTGCTGCCTCTAACTAGCTTATTGTTCCTCTTTAGTTTCTAAAGCTTTCAGCTAAATTTAGCGGTGATATATTCAAAGGGGAAGAAATTCTAAGTTAAAACCTGCTGAGGACATAGGTCTCCAAGTTCATGTCTAAAATTGAGAAGAGGTCTAATGTGGCAGAGGAAAACATGATAAAAAATCCTCCTACATTTGCAGTTTCCTAGAATGGCTGTTTCCTGTTATAAATATTGGCAATGTTAAACACATCTGAGCAGACAGATCAGATCATACAACAGCTGCCTTACGTGAGACTTTTGGTCAAACTGCTAAGTCTGATCTGATTCTTAATTTGATCCTTGATCCAGTTCAGTTTGCCATACAGTGTGATAACAATCTAATTTATGCCTGTCTGTATAAGCAAGCTGAAACCCCCCAAACCATCCAACTTACATTTAAAGTGGATAACGATGTGGTGGGTTTGTTGTTGTTTTTTTGTTTTGGTCAAAAAAAAAACAACAACAATACAAGCTTATCTCTCTTTTCTGCAAGCTGCTCATACTGCACTATGACTTGCTACTATCTTAATCTTGTCAAATTATTTCTCGTTAATTTGTGTGAAAAGTATCAAGTGATAGAATTTTCTTCACAACATTTTATTCACTAGTTTCCTACTGTAATGAGTTGATTATCTCAGTAACTCACCTTGACCAGGACAACTGATGAGGACTGCTGCAAATTCTACTCAGGTTTATTGAGCAGTAGGCTCTATATGCATATGTCTCGATCCAAAAGCCCTCTGAAGTTAATAGAAGAGCTTTGGAACAGGTTTATAAATCACTCTTTGAAGTAGTCTCCTGCTGCTTTTTTTCCTGTAGCTGCTGGCTGTCATTTTAAAAATGATGACTAAGGGAAAAAAGAGGGAGACAAAAGAGGAAAAGATAATAAGGAGAAGAAGAAAAGGAAGGAGTTAGAGGCAGGATGAGAAATGACAAAAGACATGATCCTTAAAACATTTTTTGTTTCAAACTGTGGGTGCTAAAGTTTGTTCTTTTTTCTTTCTAGCTGTTTTTTCACTAATTCTCACTAATATTGTTCTTTTTTTAATACCTGTTGTGATTTTTTTTTCAAAGATGGGGGGAAGAATATGCAAAGCTCAGGTGCAGAGCTTGTGTAGGTCACTGCTAATACTGTCTTAGCGATAGCTCAGTGAAATACAGAAGAGTTCATCTACCAATCAGGAATACCATCCAAATGCAGATGAACTGTGATCTGTGACCCAAATTATCAGCATTCTCCATTTACATTTTAATACTTACCTTAATGTGGAAGTCCTTATCCACAAGGATGTTTTCTGGTTTTAGGTCTTTGTGTACTATGCCTTGCGCGTGTAGATAAAGCATACCTTCTATGATCTCCAGGATGAAACGCCCTTTCACTGACAAAGGTATTGGGAACTGAAATGAAGGAATACCATCTATTAAAGAATGCTACTACAACCATCAAATAAGAAACATTATTTAACCAAGTTTGTTTCCGGGTATGAAAGGAACTAAAGGTCCTTCTTGAATCTAAATTATTCCATTACAGTACTTCTCGAGTCACTCCATAATTACAAGAGCACTCTTTTTAAGAAAATTCTTCAAATATTTATACAAACATACTCCATTAACTCTGAACCTACAACTGTGGTCTGTTCCTCTGTGATGCACAGGAAAGCCATAGCTTTTATGACCTGCCATCTCTAGAGGAGACAGGGTGCCGCTGGCCCTTTAATACAGAAAGGAGAATCAGAAACTAGGACTGCATCCTCTGGAGTTGGCAGTAACATCCTGTTCCTTTCAATCATCAACCCAAAGGAGCAACAATGGATGAAGCAATTCACTGCTCACTTTTTGTAGCACTTTCATCATGTTGCCCCGGCACACGTACTCCAACACAAGTGAGTAGTTTCCATCTTCCAAAATTACACCTAGTAGTTTTACCACACGGTCATGCTGCAGATTGCGCATAATCCTGCCTTCTTCAAGAAGGGAAGCATTACATCTGCAAAAAAAAAAAAAAAAAAAAGCAATTACTCTGAATGTGGGCTAGAAAAAAAAACCACAGGAATGAAAATGCTGTTGATTCATCATGAAAATGATAGCCAAATGTCAACCTCCCCAGAGCCACTGTAAGATGAACCATTCCTTCTGTTGGTTTTCAACCGGTAAGTGGATTTACTATAGGGAAGTCTACCCGTGTACTGGATGATGATAACATTTACTATGGATTATGGGTTTAGGATGAACTCAAAGTCTGGTCACCTGGGCCTCAGTACAACCCACCAATAGTCACAGGAGCTCAATATTAGAAAAGCAAGGTACCCATGATTTTAAGTATAAGAAGGGATGGTAATTTACGATTACTCCTGTTAAGTCACAGGCAAATGGATGCAAGAAAAACTTGAGACTATATTGCTTGCTAATGCTTTCCTAGGCTGTGACTCAAGAAGAAACTGCTTTCTCCCTCTGTCTTCCTCTCTAGTACTAGAGAAGGTGGTTGTTTTGTTTGCTTTAGGCTCATTTAGAAGGTTGCTTAAGTCTTTTGATTCAAGACTTATAAGGAATAAAAAGCTTAAAGAGCCTGGGTAATGAGACTGAAAAAAAACAAAACCAGAAATAAAGCTGGCAGGCTTATCCATTTTAACTGTTTGTCCCAACCATCAGTGCCATCTGCAAACTACTAGAATCTCTTAATTCACTTTGCACTGGCAAAATAAAGACTCACGTTACTTATCCTAACTCAAATTAGAAGATCGTGGGTTTTTGTCTCTCTCTAGTAGATGACTCAAGGGAGAGATTTATGATGGTTAGGGCTGTTAGGAAGTAGAGCTAGAATGTGACCTGAATCCATTGAAACCAACAGCTAATTCAGTCCCTGAATTATATCAGCGGGTTTAGCTCATGCTCCTTCTCAAGGGAGAGAGTTACATTCTTGGTATCATAACTGTAGAGCTGGAGTACTGCTGATGGCCAGTGTCTATTCAGTTCCTAGTGGACACGTACAGCTGGGACAACTACACTGAGAACTGATCTGCAAGCTTGAAAATAACATGTCCACCAAGTTCCTGCATTTGCGTAGGTGTGCAAGGCTTAACAATTCACAGCAGCACACACCTTGCAAAAGATAACAAACTTGGGAACTTCACTGTAATGAGTTAAAACTGCAGAAAGGGTGGCTAATGAGGGAAAAATGAAAATCTGAAGGAAAGCTGCTAGCACTGTATTAAGAGTATTTTCCCCCAGTATCTCCAGGATCCAAAGATCAAAAATTATAAACTTTTATTTAGATTTATCTCCACTGAATTTAGAGGATTCATTAGACTGAAAGAAAAAAATAGATCTTTAACTTACTCAGTGCGCTGGGGTCCTGTATACACTTTTTTTAATACTACATATCCATGTGTCCTGTGAAGGCATAAAGAAATTGTTCCGTATCCTCCAGCATCTATTTGTTGTTTTTCAAGCAAATCCTCTGTGCTCATGTGGATGTCATCCAGGGACATGATTGCAGGCTTTGTGGCTTAGCAGTATAAGGAAATGAAGTACCCTAGCACTTCTGGATCTACATGAAAGAGGAAAAGAAAGTGTCATTATTCAGCATTTAGCTGTTCCACTAAATAAACCTCTGTGTAAGGAGAGGGACACTGGCATATATAGTCTTGTAATTCCTCTGAACTAGATGCATTTCAAAGGGCCCCAGTGTGAAACTGAAGATTCTCTTGTTCTCCCATAGGATCAGACCTGAAGATCACAAATGATGTATTCTATCAATCCATTAGAGTTATATTAAACTGATGTTAAACTGTTTCTTCACCCGATTGCTGCAAATTACTGTTAATAATGTTATGTGTTCTTATCCATGTAATACGTAGTAGATCGGTGCTGTCCTTATACCTCATGCTTTGCTTGCAAAAACTGGGAACCTGAAAAACCAAGGGCCACAGTTCTAAGGGCAGGTTGTACATAACAATTCTGAGAGACGATTTATTTTCTGTATTGCTTGAACGTGGGTCTGCCAAGTGCCTAGATACTTATATAACTCTAAGCTACATCTTAGGCATATTTGCAAACTCAGCTTTCAAGAGTTTGCTTGAAGCTTAAGACAAAGAAAAGGTTTCTCTGGATGATGAAAGAGAGAACCCAGCTTCTGTAGGAAACTCCTTTTCACAGCTGCCTCAATTTAAGGAGACAAACACTGGCAAGGACTGTGGTGGGGATATAAGGCAACACTCTCATGTCCCCATCCCTTAGGAAAAAGAAAAAAAAAGAGATGAAGAAATTATGAAGGCTTGCAATAATTCCTAAATAAACCAGCAAAAAAAAAGACTGAGAACTTGGGGGAGCCTTGAAATGGGTAGGCAAGTCACCCCCAGAGAATACCCACCAATTTTAAGCTTTTGATAAAGCTGCACTACTCTCTTGCCTGATGTGTCTCTCAGGAGGTAAAACCTGAACAGAAGGCTACGCAGCCTACCTCAAGCACACGTCAGCAACCCACAAACTCTGCTTTTCCGTCACTGAACTCTCACCTTAACCACGTTATGTCATGTAAAGAGAACGTTTTCTAATAAAAGGCAAAGTCCAAGAGACAGAAGGGTTGTTCAGTTTCTGTTTCTTCCGGGTGGCTGTGATGGCTATAACAGAGGCACTGTCAGCAGCAACAGATAGTTCATTCAGGTAGCTGACAGCTCTATTTAGAGCTGTCACTATTTAGTGTAGAAAAGGGATTCCCAAATGGTTCAGAGCAACAGATTACTAATAATGCCTGTGAACTACTGTGCACCTGTTTCTTCAAATTTCTAGCTGCAAAGATTATAACATGGTTATGGACATCAGCTGCAGCTCAATTACCACCCCCTCGTTCTGGAGACTGGGAGCTAATGGGGTAGTGAAAGGGTCTGTAGAAAGTAGTTGCTTGAAGGAAGAGAGATGGTAACGTGCAGATCTGGAAACTGGCTGGTCATTTCAATACTGACAAGCCAAAACAGGGAAGAATAAAGAATTATTAAAAAAAAATACACCTGTAGAATACAGAAAGCAAGAGCTTCTTTCCTGTATATGCTACGATCTGTTGTCATACAGCCAGGGGAAATGCTCCTTACAGTTGAAGCAGTTACTCTATTCAGATTTTTCTCCTTTGGCTTTCCTGGATTTGAAAGAATGCTGATTGTGTTTTGTTGGAGAGCTAGCCTGCCCAGTAAGCACAGCGCTGACGATATGGCAGCCTTCATTTAGCAAGAAGGTAAATTCTCCCATGCCTAGCAACTGAGGGAGAGTTTTATTTTTATTATTATTATTATTTTTGCATTGCTTTAAAGCTTTTCAAATAGCCAGGCAACACACAAATGGCAGCTAGTGCTGCTAAGAATCCCTGCTGCTGCTCTTGTAGGTGAGCTCTTGTCTCCATGGAAGTCCCTGGTGATGGCCTGATGGCTTCCTTGGCATTCTTGGTGAGATGCTGCTGATGGGTACAGGTGTCACAAGTACAAAGGCCTGAATGCAGTCATGAGACTTTAACATGACACGGACTAACACTGTGCTTCTTTATCTGGGGTAGCCCTTTACAATGCTGGAGCTAAGGCATATACCCGTAGTGAGTTAAGCGTGTTAATGGTAATTTTACATCTAAGTAGTAATTGCTCAGGCAAGAATTGCACCTACTGTTCTTCTGAACACAAATTACATACGTAGATGTATATTTTTTAAAGACTACTCATTTCAGTATGCTACCTAACAAGATATTGACTGCTGTTACCTGGGAGCGTCCGATAATGCAGAAATCAAGGAGGAAGGCTCAAGTCCATTCAAAGCTTACTTCTTTTTGAGATACATGATCATTCAAATGTATTCTTAGCACCTGTGATACATGAATACATACATTAAATGTCTGTGATTGAGAGGAAAGAAATTCTGTAGTTCAGCTCAGCCTAACCTTACAGAGGCCAAGTATACTTCCTGGGGTTAATTTGTATCTATAAAGTCACTCTCACCTGTACAGTTGGTTGATTATGAACCAAATTATTTCCAGCATGCTACTCTGACCATCTGTATTAGAGATGATTCATATTTAGCAACTGTGAATATGTACTATGAAAGCTTTGAACAATGGTTGCTAAAAGAGGGTCTTTTTTTTTAATCAACGAGCATGCATGGCTTTTCTTTGGAGAGTAGTAAAAGTTTAACATGGTTTTGTGGTAATTTCCTTTTTAACCCCATGGTTATGTTCTCCCCTCTGACCCCTAAGAGAGGGGCAAACTCCCTAGAATCATGTCCTGATCACCAGGTCACATTGGGCGTAAGCGGTATTTGAAAGCGGCTTGCTCCATTCCATTGGTTTGTCACCGATTTGACACAGACCATGCGTGGCATGCGTGGTTAAGGAGAACTGCTGGTGTATTAATGTGGTAGCATGAAAAAGGTCAACCTGTAATTGCAGCCCTTTAGGGCTAATGCTACTCGGAGCAGGCTACTTCTTGAGAGGCATTGCGAGATACAATCAAAAGAAAGGGGCCAAATTTGTAGCTACCTCAATCTCTTGGCCACGTAGTTATCAGTGAAGAACGGAGCAGAGTAACAAACTGGAACTGGTATCATTGATATGGGCAAATGGGGGAGAAAGGTGGAAGGGCTGCAGCAGCAGAGGACAAAATTATGCATGTGCAGAAGATGTTTCAAGACCTGTCAGTGCCTCACAGCTCTATCACCGTAACTCTCATAACCCACTCTGCCTAAACCTTTCCATTCCGCTAAGATTTTTCTTTTTCTCTATGGTGGTTTTTTTACAGAGGAACATTTACTTCCTTACTTTTGGAAACAGCAAAGAAAATACATGTTGCACGAGCAGTTCATAGAGGGGAGTCTGTGGGAATGCATGAAGAAGCCAAACTAAAGGAAGCAAAGATAATGACGATACACTGTGTGTTCTGGTAAAAGAGCAAAGGGAGATGGGCAAGGGGAGAGCAGAGGGTCTGCGCGACGTTTTGCACCAGTACACTTGTATCACCGTCGCTTTATAAGTGGTCGCAAAGACGCGCATCCCTCCGCGGGACACAGCACGGGCAGTTTCGCTGGCAGGAGCCGAGGGTGGGCTCCGGCCTACTTCTCGTTGGCCGGCAGCGCGTCCTCCTACGGCTCCTCCCGGAGGCTTCCTGCCCGCCGGCCCCGCTCGGGCCGCCTCCCCGCGCTCGCACCGTCTCCTCGCGGCCCGGCGCCCCTTCCCGCGTGCCGCGCACCTGCGGTTCGCCCCGCCCGGGGCTGTCAGCCCGGCGGGCACCGAGGCCGGCCCGGGAGCCGGCGTCGCCGCAAGATGGGGGCGGCGCGGGCCTTTCGGTTTCGGCGGGGCACCCGGCCGCCCGGCCCGCGCTCCCCCGGTCCGTCGGGCCTTACCGTGGCTGCGGGCTCCGTCCTGCCGCCTCACCGGCTCCTGCCGAGCCCCGCGGCCCGGCGGCGGAGGTCTCGCCCCACCCGCGCCCCGCCGCTGCGCCTGCTCGGAAGTGGAGGAGGCGGCTCGGGCTGCGGCTGTTGCTCCTCCGTCGGCTCTTGCGTAGGGTAAGCGGGGCTGCGCAAAGTCACACACCCTCCGACGGGAAGCGGCAGCTCAGCGCTCCGGGCGCGGGCCTGCAAGGAAGAGATACAGCTGTCTGAGTCGCCGAGTTTGGAGAAACGTGTTTCTTTGCTGCGGCATCGGTGCTTAAAAGGCAGCTGCAGAAATACATAGCCTAAAAGGGCTAGCGTAAAGCATCTAGTCCACTCAGCTTTGCAGAGGTCAGGTGTGTCCAGGCCACTTCTGTCAGACTTGCTTGTCGTTAAACTAACAGCAGGGAAGATTGCACATTTTCTTAAAGTATTCTGTTATTTTCATCAGGAAAGCTGTTCTAATATAGAAATAATGGCTAATGTAGCATCATTACGTAAGACCAATCGCTGAATCAGTTTGTTCCGTGAAACAATAACAACTACCCATGACCTTTCCTATTCTTGGGAATTTTTGCACTCTTCACAGTGCTGAGTGGGTGCCATGGGGTTCAGGACAGTCCTAACAGAACAGCAGCAGCAGGCCCCTGTGGTAGGTAACAGCAGCCCACAGCTTGTGTTTAAGGGAAGGAGCCTCTCTACAGCTGGAGGGCAAGCTCTAGAAATGTGATGAAATGTTCCAGTAAGTGATCCAGTAGCCTCTTTCTGTTTTCGTGCTGGAAACTGAGGGCCAGCAGTGTCATAGATAAAAAAGAAACACAGTGGCCGGGGTGGAGGGTGGGGTTGTTGGTAATTCTTTGCTAAACTCCGTAGTGGATTTTCTTGATAGGGTTCCTTTGCTGTGAAAGACTTCTGAGGCTGTGTTTGTACTGGTCCTATGCTTGTCCCTTGCAAACAAAATAATCATAATCCCTTCAGTATTGTAAAGCCTTTGAGGTTTATATGAGTACGCTGGTGTGTAATGCTGGCACATTCTGGAACTCTGGTCCTCTGCAAGTACAGAAATCTTCCTTTATTCCCCTTTGTGATGGTCATCAAGGAATCTGAATTTTTAAACCACCAGTGCATCCTTATTTGCCCTTTCAGAAAAAGAGGCAGTCTGACTTGTGCCTTCTCTTTCCTCTTATATATCTTTATGGATGATCTAGCACCAAGCTGGGAGGAAGTATTTATCTGCCTGAGGGTAGGAAGGCCCTACAAAGGGATCTGGATAGGCAGGATTGATGGGCTGAGGCCAATTGTTCAGCAAGACCCAGGGCTGTGTCTTGCACTTTGATCACAACAACCTCATACGTTGCCTTGGGCTTGGTGCAGAGTGACTGCCTGGAGGAGTTCAAGAAATGTGCAGATGTGACACTGAAGGACATGGTTAGTGGGCATGCTTGTGATGGATTGGCAGTTGGACTAGATGATCTTAGAGATCTTTTCCAACCTTAATGATTCTATGATTCTATTCTATAATTCTGCTGGCCAGCGTGTTCCTTCACGAGGGGCAGGAGACTCATATCTTGCAGCTTTCTGAAGTGTCTCTTTGGAAAGAGAGGTGGGAAATGGCAGTACGTGGAGAGGCAGAACAACCTTGGTGGTAGCTTTGTCACTTCAAGGCTGAAGTGTTCTCCTTGGGCCTGAAGACCATTTTCTACTCTTTGTTAGACAAAATAAAAAAATAGCTTCTTTCCAGTAAATCTCCCCAAAATGCTGAAAGCAACTGCTACTGCTCTAAATAATACTAAATAATAATTATAGTAAATAATAGTGATGATGATAGTAATGGAACTGACATGTGCCTAGCGCATCCCTGTTTTCAGCTTATTCTTGATCAACTAGAACGGAAACAGTTACATGTGTTTGTGCTCTGGCAGCTCTGAATGGAAGGGCTGTTAACACCTATTGTAATTCGGAAGCTTAGGACAGTCATGCTGAGATGACAAGTTTAATGTAGTTTGAGGACAGATGTTTCTTGGTTGTCCATATTGTGAAGTATTGTAAAGAAGGCTGTACTAAAACCTACTGTCCAGAGAACGTGAGATGTTCAAGTAAATAAAGCAAAAATTAGTTCAGGCATGATATCTCATAACTGTGGGGAAGTCATGCAGTTTTGGTTTTCTGTTGCAATCCCAGGAATTACGAAAATCATTTGACAGCATTTTGTGTCTGGGTTTCTTTGATGCTCTTTGTTTTTGTTTTTCTTCTTCTTTTGAGCTTTGCATTACGTCTGTGGCTGAAGACAGGGAGTAAGATGGCTAAACGTGTTAACAACTGTGTGGTTGAAAACCTTTCAGTCTTATTCAGTAGTAATTTACCAGTGAACCCTAGGCAAAAAAAAAAAGACAGAAATTAACATTTATTTGTTGGTTCTCAAGAGCTCTGTGTTGCCAGTTATGACACCCCTTCTTAAAATGAGTAGGGAAAATAAACTGATCCAGAAATGCAATCTGAATTTACACAGAAATCTCTTAATTGTGATGGAGAAGAACGTAAGGCTATCCTGCAGTGGACAATAACCTCAATACTTCTTTTTAAAGGCTTCTCACAGTAACGTATTTATATGAGCAAAAAAGTTAAATTTTAGTATTAGTGAAAATAAAATAAACTCACAGGTACTATTGCACCACTGAGAAATTGTGGGGGTTGATAAACAGAAACTGTCAGAACTCCAAAGTGCTAGACCAAGGCTACCTGGAACAGTTACCCATCTTATTAATCTTAAAAATAAAATGAAATCACAATAAGTTTGTGCTGTATTGGGAAAGAGACTTAGCACATAGTTATTTTCCTGGTGCTAACTTTGAAGCCTGCGTTATAGTTAAGTTTTACCTACAGAGGTTTCCAGTTTTCAATGGAAAACTGGATTTCCTTCCTTTCCATCTGAGACTGCGGTTAGCTGCCAGGTAGCTGCTCAGAGGCTTTTTCCTCTCCGTGTCTCACGTGCGTTAGGTGCGCCGTAGGGACCGGCACTCTGGTGGGATGTGTGCGTGATGGCACTGTGGCTGCCCGTGGCTGCAGGCTCCGTGGGGAGCGGCAGGGAGGAGTGATCCCTCCCACAGAATGTTCCCAGCTCTGGAGTCAATGCTGAGACGTTAATTCTGGGCTCAGCACCCTGCCCAGGACGCTGTACAGAGGGATGATCAGCGGACAATACCCTAAGCAGGTATTTGTCTGTAATCTTTCTGTAATCTACCTTTTAATCTAAAGCTAAAGCATTATCTGATCTAATTGATCCCACTGCTGTCCAACAGCTGTCAAGATATTATGCTGTGCAGTTGATTTTACAGGAAGAGGCCGTGATTTTAAGATACCTTTGGCCCACCCATTCCGCAAAAACTTCTGTTGTATTTCCCTGACACCACAGAGGGCAGAGGAGGAAGAAGCTGCAGCACTGTGCAGCCACCAGCACTGAGGTGTGGGAGAAGGGCCGTATCCCCTCGGGGAGCACAAATGCAGAATGCGGTGAGATGTGGGAACTAGTGTTGTTTGTGACTGAATGCAGCCACAATTTCTTATTGTAGATAAGTTCGGAAGATCTTCCACAATCCTCCCTGGATGCTGAGGTGTGGCCCAGCAACATCTGTAAGTATAGAGAACAGTAAGAGGATTTACTTTCCCTTGGACTTTATACTGAGTTCCAGTAAAGGTGTTACCTTTGCTCTCCACATCCCACTGGAGTACGTTGTACTTGCAGATGTGGCAGTCTGCTGCTCGAACAAGGTGGTTACTCCTTGTTTTCTTTCCTATGTCAGTTATCAGCAAAAAACGTTCTCATTTTATCAAGGGCAATTGGGAATTCAAAAACATCTGTGAGGTGCTTTGGCTGCATAATCCTGGAGAAGAAACAGGTTTTCTCTCTCCTGCAGTCATGGCACTTGCTTGACAGAAAGTGTGTCCTCTGCGACCCCTGCATCCCCTCCAGCCACAAGTTCCAATGCAGCCACCCAAGCAGAGCTCTCAGGGGAACATGTGGCCACCCAGGTCTCAGGCTGCAGGGTGTGATCGAGCTCCCTGTCAGAGTCAGGTGGCGGCAGCGTTTTCCTCTGACCTTCTAGTAGCAGGGAACAGTACTGACAGGAGCAGGCAGACCCAGCTGATCCACATGTGGCTCCGAGGCTGGTGTCACTGGCACTTTTGGGTTTCTGGATCATGGGATGGTCTACACAACACCAGGCCTGTTGGCACGCAATGGGGTGCCTTTCTCAGAGGAGGAAAGGGATTTTTGTACAGGAGTTACTGGGGCTGATCTGTAGAGCTTTAAACCAGATTCCAAGGGGAAAAGGGATAAAACTAGGCTCACCAGTGGTGAATTGTTGGACAGCACGACAAAATTTGAGGGCTTTGTTCTAGAGACATCCTTCAGTCTGGTTCAGGAGGTGCTGGCTATAGTGAAGCACCTTTGGAATGTTGTTACACCAGTACATGTAGGGTAAGGAACAAATGAGGGCTGGGCTGTACAGAGCTGGCAGCTGGTGATGGCATGGTTGGCAGCCTCTAGGTAAGGATTAAGGGGCAAGCAAATAAAGGGGATACTGCTGTGGGAGTCTGCTATGGACCACCCAGTCAGGACAATGATGCTAATGAATTATTCTTTAAGAATCATAGAATCATAGAATGGTTTGTGTTGGAAAGGACCTTTGAGATTATCTAGTTCTATCTGCCCTGCTGTAGGCAGGGACACCTCCCTCTAGACCAGGTTGCTCAAAGCCCCATCCAACCTGGCCTTGAATGCCTCCAGGGAGAGGGGATCCACCTCTCTGGGCAACCTGTTCTAGTGTCTCACCACCCTCACAGTAAAGAATTCCTTCCTAATATTTAGTCTAAATCTAAATCTACCCTCTTCCAGTTTAAAGCCGTTTTCCCTTGTCCTGTCTCTGCATGCCCTCATAAAAAGTCCCTCCACAGCTTTCTTTCAGGTACTGGAAGGCCACTATAAGGTCGCTTTGGAGCCTTCTCTTCTCCAGGCTGGAGAGCCCCAACTCTCTCAGCCTGATAATTACAAATTTATTACTAAGAACTAAAGAGATGCCTCTGGATCAGCTGCCCTTGTCCTTATGGGTGACTTCAACTCACCACATTCTAGCTGGGAATACACACAGCTGATGCAAACAAGTAGAAGACATCCATACAATACTTTGATGATAACTTCTTGGTACAGGTACAAAGGGAGCTGACTAGGAAATGTGCCCCCCTTTTAAATAGAGAGGGTTTCATGGGTGAAGTGGCCATCTAGAGCGTAGTGACCATGAAGTTGCTGAGTTTAAAATCTTTGCTAGGAGGCAAACTACCACCAAAACTTCAACCCTGAATGTAGGGAGAGCAGATTTCAGGCTGCTCGGGGAACTAATTAGCAATGTCTCCTGGGAAACTGCTTTGAAGGCACTGGAGTTCATAAGTACCAATCACTTTTTAAATACCACCTCTTAAGAGCACAGGAACAGGCAGGTAGATGCATAAGAGTCTGTGGGGCTCAGTGGGATTCATTGCAGGGTACTCAAAGAACTGGCTGATGTTGCAAAACTTCTCGCGATTATTTTTCGGTGGTCATGGGAATCTGGAAAGGTCTAAGGTGATTGGGAGCTGGCAAAACTTGTCTCATTTCAAGAAGGGCAAGAAATAGGACCTTGGTAATTACAGGCCTGTCAGTTTCACTTTGGTGCCTGGCAAAATGATAGAGATTATTCTGGGAATTATTGAAAAATAACAGAAAGACTGCATAGTTATTAGCTACAGTAAGCATTGGTTCACAAGAGGAACTTAAGGAACTTAAAGGGAACTCCAGTGCTTAAAGGAGGGAGACTGACATTTTATACAGCCTGATGGTGGATGCCCTTTCTCTGGAGGTGTTCATGGCCAGGTTGGATGGGGCCCCGCGCAGCTTGATGTAGTGGGTGGCAGCTCTCCCATGGCAGAGGGATTGGAACTAGATAATCTTTAAGGTCCTTTCCAACCTAAACCATTCTATGTTTCTGTGATTAATCTTATTCTGTGATCAGTTTACTCACCTACTTGACCAAGGGAAGCTAGTTGAGGTAATCTCTTTGGATTTCAGAAAAGCTTTCAATACAATTTCTCACAGTGTCCTTCTGGACAGAACCTCCAGCATATGGATAAACAAAAACATAAAGAGATTGGTGAATAATTGGCTGATGGGTCAGACTGAAAGGGTTCAAGCAAATGGGGTTATTTCAGGCTGATAGCTAGTGACCAGTGGTTTTCCACAGGACTCCATTTCAAGGCCAGTTCTTATTTTCATAATGCACTTCAATACAGGACTAGAAGGTATACTAAGTTAATGCTCCTGTACATTTATGAACTCCGGGAAACCAAGATGTAAACAATAGACATTTCCATGACTTGCTTGTGAAATTATCAACTACTGCTTCTGTAATAAAAATCCCCAAATGAAGTTTCTAAAATGCAACCGTGCTGCTCCAGACTTAAGTGTTTTTCTTCCCCAAATATTTGTGGGCAAAGATTCTTTTAGCATTTTTTCACTAAATTTTTGTAACTAAGGCTGGAATGGCTCTCAGTTACTCTTTGTAGTGACTCACCTAATTTAAAAGGAACACTACAAATCTTCAAGCTTCATTTTTAAGTATATTAATCCCCTTAGAATGACGAGACAATGTCTGGCACAGAAACTTAAGATTGCCATGAGCTTCAGTTATTTGCTTTTCTTTTGTGTGTGTAAGGTCCTTAGGCTTTAGAATACATATTAATATATTAAGATTTTTCTTAAAAAAAAATTGTATATGAATTATGCTTGGTATTTATTATTGGCTGCTCCTTTCCAGCACAACCTTTTTGCAACTTGTATATTGCAAGTATGTTCCTCTGTGAGCAGGCAACTAACCTCTAGTGAGACTGTTCCAGGAACCAAATATTTAAATTAAAGCGGGAACTATTGAAACCTGTCTTTAAGTGTTAGGCTTTTGAAACGTAGCTTAAAAGCACCTTAAGGGCATTTTGATTTTTCTAGGCTATGAGGCTTCTTGGTAATATGAACCAGATGAGGATCTACTTGTTTATCTGTGTTTTTCTGACGTTGCAAACATGCTTCACCCGCTGTTATAGAATATAAAATAAAGAAAAATTGTTATCATTGTTTGGAACAAATCATCAGAGGACAAGACCAATGTTGCCTAAACATGTGTGGGAAAAGAGGATCTGCTGCAAGAAAATAAAAATCCAAACTAAATGGAGTAGGAAGGCATGTTGCCCTTATCCCCTTCTCCCCAGCATGAGAGCTGAAGTTACCTAGCTCTAGCCTTATTCTTATGAAGTCAGTGTAGTTTTGACAGTACTGTATGTGGCTTCTAGTGATTTAGCAGAGCAATATATTTTTAGAATAAAACTGCTGTAACATTTCCAGTACTTCTAAGAAATTGATACTGTCCTTTTTTTTTTTTCTCTTTCCTTATTAACCACAGGCCACTCTCTATTGTTTTTCTACATATAAAAATTCTCCCTTGAGTTTTTGAAAGGCATGTGCCACGACATATATGTACCATGCACAGTACGTGCTACATAGGAGACACTGAACGTGTCTCAGCACCCACTATTGCTGCACAGTTGACTGGCTTCTAAAGCACTGCAAGAGCACCCTTCAGCAAACATGATTTAATCTGGTATGTGTCCACACCCTAGACACAGTTCAGAGTTCTGACTACCTCTTCCCAGAATAGATATAGCAAAAGCAGACATGAAATAAAGGAGTGACAAGAATTATGTGGTACGTGGAGCAGTTTCTGAGTGCGAAAAGACTACACAGGCATCAACTGAGATGACTGTAGAGAGTTACAGTTGAACTGTTGTTCTTGGTTTATTTACACACCCCATCATATAACCCTTTGTATAATGGCTTTCAAATTGGAATGATATTTTACGTATGAGCATACGGAGAATGGTGATCTGACTGATACAGTCTATTTGCATTTCCAAGAGGCTTTTGACCATGTTTCTTATCAGAATTTTTGAAGGAAAGGTAAGGTTAAGAAAGGTTGCAGCACGGACACGTATGTAAAAGACAGGACAAAGAAGGCGATTGTAAATGGTCAGTTCTCTGTTCATGGGTTGTTACAAGTCAGGTTCTGCAGGGATCTGAGCCGCTGAAAATAAATGATGTGAAAAAGGATGTGAGCACTGAGGTTGAGAAAGTTTTCTAATAATACAGTTGCTTCACGTGAGAGAAGCCCCTCTTTAGCTGTCTCTGCTGGGCAGTTCCGTGGTCCCACAGCTTCTTCTAAAAGTCCACTTCCTCAAAGCCAGGCAGGAAGCAGGTTAAACCAGCAAAAGACCTCCAGACTAGGGCTTGCTTACAGGTCTTCATCCTCTCATCTCTCCCACCGTGTAGGTGTTTTCTGACCGGTTGGGTGAGGAGAAGTGACTCAGATGTACTGTTTCATCAAGAGGGCAAGTTGTTGATGGATTGTGCGTATCAGTTTTGGCAAGGATGAGGAGTGAGTCATTGTATCAAAGGGGATAATATTTACCATCCTTGGCTGTAATTTAGAAGGGGATGTTTTTGTACCTACTACAGATCACTGGGGTAAGTTGGAGCCTCTAGTGACAATCAATGCTATAGGCACTTGCACCTCTGTCTTCAGCATTCCCAGGGAGCCCCTGAGCCCACAGAGCTGCTGACTATTTAATT
>NC_034410.1:64222990-64245828 GCF_002078875.1 Numida meleagris
AAATTGAACAGTCTATGATAAAGCAGCAGTTGTGTGTGACTGACATTAGTAGTCAGTACCTTATGTGCGCGTTATCTGGAGACTAAAGATTTTCACAAGAGGCAAAAACTCTTTTTAAAACACTAGTGTTTGAGACAGGAAGCCAAAACAAGTCCAAAAACTGTTGAAAGGCATGTGAGAAATTGTTGCGTGCTGTAAATACTACCATCACCATATAGGCTGAGTCATACAACATCACAAATTTTGTATCACAAAAAAACAAATTACAATGCATATATTCACTATATATGTATATCTATAAAATACATATATATATAATCACAAAAGAACCCCACAAAGGTTGGAAGGGACCTCTGGATGTCATCTGGTCCAGCCCCTCTGCTTAAGCAGGGATGCCTACAGCAGGTTGCCCTGCACCTTTTTCAGACAGCTTTTGAAGTCTTGCCCTACTTCAGGGAAAAGCCACTTGTTAGGTGTTTCAGATAGAGCTCTAATTTTATGTACTACAGCCCTGATTCTTCTGACATCCACACTCCAGCACTGTGAGTTTATTCTTCATAAGGCAGCTATTGCATCTACTGCTGCTGCTTTTTGTTTGATTTTTTTTTTGATCCTTCTTACAGCTCACTGAAGAGATGAGTCACAAAACTTGAGGTCATCCTGACATTAACTGTGCTTCATGCACCACAGTGTCATTGTAGTGTGAAATTTGTAACACTTCATGAGTGCTTAATTTCTGCAGAGCTGCCAGATGAATCCAGATACCACTAAGGAGTAGAGAGGGCCTGCAACCAACCTCTATGCAGGTTACTTTAGAAGTGCAAGTTTACATTTGTACTAAGAATAAGTTTATAACTCCCACTGACAGCTAAGTACTAGGGTTATAGCAGAGGAAAACTTTAGCCCAGCATCCACTGAAAAAGTACAGTATACGTCTGAAATTATTAGGAATGGAGCAGAGAAAGTCATACTAATCCAAGAGTCACACAGTTGACTGGAGATTCTTCTGGTCTGCTTTTCTCAGTAGAAAGATAGTGGAAGTGAAAGAGTCCAGAGGAGAGCAACAACCATTTCCAAAGCCCAGTACCTTCTCTTTTAAGAATAACTAAGCAGGGTAGGACTTAATGGGAAATAGATTATTTAGGAGAGGAAGTGATGCATGTCTACAAAACTCTGTCATGTGGATGAATGGATGGGATTGATCATTTACTGCTGATTGGGAGTAAACAAATGAAGCTCTCAGAACCAGGTGCTTCTCCCTTCCTGGGCTTCCCCAACTCCAGTGCTATGTACGAGGAAAGTTGACCAGATGAACTTTGCTGAAGAACACTAGCTGCTTAAAATTGGCATAAATCCAAGAGAGAACTGAACAAAATATAGAGGAGAGATCTGTTGGAGCTGGTAAATATGGAGAAAACAAACATAGCCTAGGAAATCCCCAAAACTAAATATAGTCAGAGACCAGGACAGTATTCAGGGGAAGTGCTTGCTCTTCCTGGCTTATAACCACTGTGTAGAAAAGATTCAAAGTTGGAGAATGCTTGTTTTGACCTAACACTGCTGCTCTTGTATGCTTACATTATGCATAACCAGTCTAATACAGGCACTTAATATTATCATACATGTAAATGAGCTGACACACATGCAGCAAGTAGTATCCTGAAGTGTATCTTAATCATTTTTGAGTAATTATCCTATATTGAATAATATATGTATATAATATATATGTATATATGTATATAATAATATATGTATTGAATAATATATATATATTAATCACATTCTTCATTTAACATTTAAACCTACTAAGCACTGCAGTTGATTCAGCAAAGTAACTTTTTGTTTGACACTTGCAACTTCTACTTTCATATCCGCTTCCTTCTTTCGTGAATTCTCTGGGAACGGAACACAGTAAAGATAAGGATGATTCCTCTCCGGTGCAACTTTAGTATTTGCATTTACAATCCTATAGATTGGAAAAGACCTTCAAGATGGTCATGTCCAACTGTCAGCCTGGCCATGTTCCTTAGTATCCTTATCATCCATGATAATCTCAAAGTTTTGAGCTGATTCTTATTTTCTCAGAAATTTTTTCCTTCATGGGTTTAATGATCGAAGGACTTAGGAAGCTGCAGGTTTTCAGATTTTAATATTAATTTTTATTTTAAATATTAATTTTAAAATTAATTTTATTATTAATTTTAAAAATTAATTTTTAATTTATTATTAATTTTATTTTATTAATTTTGAAAATTAATTTTATAATTAATTTAATATTAATTTTAAAATATTAATTTTAAAAAAAGAGATTATATCTGGTCTTGATTGCTTTGATGGAGACACTTCCTATTCTGCTATGTAACACCTCACTTCCATTTTTCCCCAAGTCTCCGGTGTGAACTCTTCTGCAGAAAATAATGCATACAGGATGTGCTGGTACATTCTAATGTAGTTTCATTAGTTGCCCATAGGAAACAACAGTAAGTATTCAACTGACCCTGAATAATGTTTTATTCTCTCCAAATGTTTAGAAAATAATTTTCTTCTGTTGTGTTAACTAGTCAGATCACTCTTGACACAGTGAAGAGTGAGAGGAAATTGAACCACATGGCACTGTGAGTCATAATCTCTCCCCGAACATTCTTTCTTACAGAGTCAGTGCCTTTACTGAGCAAATAGGCAAATCAGGTTTTGACCTGCTAGGGCTTTGCAGTGGGATTTCTGTGCTTGACAGGAAACTGTAATTGGGATTTTTTAGAAATTTATACGTGTTGTGAATCTTTGTCAACCAGACAGTGACAAGAAATTTCATTTTTGAGAAAGTCCTTATAGTGTTGAAAGAAAGAAACATTTAGATGTTGTACTAAGGGATATGGTTTAGTGGGGAAATACTGGTGGTAGGTGGACTGTTGGACTAGATGATCTCAGAGGTCTTTTTCAACCATGGTGATTCTATGATTCTATTCTACGATTCTTTTCAGATATTCTATATATACGTGATTTCACAAGATCAGTTGTCAGCCAAAGAGCCAGATCTGATAATTATGGTTAGCTATATAGAATGGAAGAATTTCCATGTAAGTTGAGATTTTTTCTTGATACCAGATACTCATTTGTCTCCTGGCAAGGTAAGCACCACAATTATAAAATCCAGAAAATTGTACAGTTAGGTTCCACATATCTGAAGATACTCTGAGGAATATGGATAATACTGTTTGGCTTCCAAAGAATTGCTCCCCTCCAAAGAAACAAGTCTTCCATGGTTAGGCACTTATTTTCCTATGGAGGGTTTTACTTGTCCTTCAATCCCTCTTCAGGTAACTTGAAGTTATTTTCCTTGTGTCTTTAGGGCATAAATGTGCTTTCCCGACAACTTGTGCATATGACATTTTCCACTTTATTCTCATTGACTTTCATACACAAGAGTTATTGAACCAAGGCAAAATTGTCACTTGCTTGTATAATTTAAGGGCTTTGAGTCACTGTGCAACTGTACATCCTTTTGTGTTATCCACAATCTAGCTTTATAGCTCAAAGGCACAAGTGTAGATCTTTCATTTGAAAAAACAGGTTTGCCCACAATGAGACTGAGCGTATTTCCTGGCCAATAAAAAAAAAAGAAAAAAGAGGCAGTTGGTACAAAGAGTGTTGAAATAAAATTGGCAACGTACTTTACTGTTTCATAAGCAATAATGGTATAATTTGCAATTAAATAACACTTGAGTTACTAACCACGTGCAGGCAGAATGTCACTATTTATATGGGCAAGGTTAGTTCTTCACAAAGGGCTGTGCACCCATCACTGAAGAGAATTCCTCAGAAATCAATAAAGACAAATGCTTTATTGTCAGCTAAGCTGCCGGCTGTAGTATTCAAGATACCTATAATGCATGTGAATTCTGAAGATAACATTCTGATATTGAAACAAAGCACCAAAAAGAATGGAAAAAATATCTGTAGTCTTGTGCTTGAACATTACTTAAAATACCACTCAGGAGAGCAGTTTATGGGTTCTTCCTTCCAAAGAGTCTTCAAACGCTGTGCCCAGGCAACAAGCATCTCCTTCCTTTTTTCCTCAGAGACATATTCCGGAGCAAAGCAGATGTGAGGCTCAAGGACTTTGACACCACAAAAGTGCATGATGCCATGCTAAACCCAAAGGAAAGAAAGAAACGCCTCAGCAGATAGTTAGGTTTTCATTTTCAATTCAAGCATGTGGAATATTCAAATCTAAAACAGTTTCTGTGACCCAGCATAAGACAGGTTTTCTAAACCAGTGCCTTTATCAGGAGAAGGGAAATTAATTGCGGACATTCGATATTTATCTTGGCAGTTAGTGTTGAAGGGCAGACATTAAGCAGAATGACACACAGTGCACTGAATAAGGTCAACTTCATTGATACTGTTCTGTGGAATCTGTCAGCTCAACTTGCCATTTTCTCTTTGTGTATTTCTGAATTCCCAGCTGCATTTAGCACTCTTTCTTATGTTGATTTGCAGGATATACAGCTAGATAGCCTCACAAGGGCACGCAGCCAGTATTCAAAATGGTTAGACCGCAAAATTTATTATAATATACAATAAATATATTTTATGTAAAACTGACATCAGTACAATTGAAAGAAAAATTTGAATAATAAAGATTCAGGAAAATGAGTACCAACAATAACAATAGATTTCATATATTATACCTGCATGGGCCACAGGAGATAGCGGATATCACCATTGATACTTCCTTTTGTGTACATCTCTTCGCTGCCCCCAGTGGTGAAAGAAAACATAGCTAATTTGTTCTAGAATTAAAAAAAAAAAAAAAAAAAAAAAAAAAAAAAAAAAAAGAACACAGTGCTTAAGTTAGCCGTGTTTAAAGAAGAGTTGCTAAATAGTTTGAGAGATTCAGGGAAACCTGGACATCATCAGTTTCTAGAGGTGTCCTGTTTCCTAGACCTCAGGTGTAGCAGCAGCTCTGAGTCACAGGCTGAACACGTGCAGCTAGACAATGGACTGTGCATCAGGGTTTTAGGCAGAGACACATCGTAAAGAAAAGGAATTACATATAGGGACACCCTTTTATAAAACAGAGCTGACCCTTGCTTTCTCCTATTAAATGTTTGGAAAACTGTGATAGGAAAGCACTTTATTACTGAGGATATCTTTATTCCTCTCTCTCATGAATGCAGTAATTGAATGCTGCAGTCCTCATTCAGACTTGCGCTTGCTTGTCACTTTCCAAGCTATAGCTGGCTTTCAAATTATCCCTCAGGTGTTCTAAAACCCCTTTGTTTCTTCTGATTCAATAACTGTGGTATTGGCCACAGGCTTGTACTCAGCACCTATTCTCCCTGTCATAGCTTCCGTAATTAAAATTACATTTCTCCTGGCATGACTCAGTGTAGTATCTCAACTTTGCCTGTAATCAGCTTGCAGCTACGATGATTGTGGTTTACTCCTATTCATCTCAGTGGGGCAGCCGTTTCTGAAATTTAAACCATCTGAAATACTTGGAATAGTTAAAATCAGAAATGACATTGAACGTAAATGCAAAACTCATATGGCTTACTTCCAGGTATAGCAATTTTTACCAACATCCATCAGATCTTCTGATCCATCAGTGTGTCAAAATTCTCCAGAGGTATTCCCAATGCCAAGAAGAATTAAAAAGCTGTGAATTGTCATCTTGAGACACTGATGTTGCCTAATGTGTAAACTACAGGGAAGAAAAGACGGAAATGGCTGGGATGGGAGTCTAGAATTTCATGCATATTTATCTGGAGTTTCCATATCCTAACCATGAACATAACTTCTTAAACTTTACCTCAAAAATTAAACACACAGGATTTTATATCAAAAGTGCTTTTCTTTTTCACAGATTTGCCACAGGTACAAAGTTTCTACCTCACTTAGTTATTGTACATAAACTCCTGTTTATGCATGTCAGTATATTCTGCCTATTGAATTGTCATTACATAATGGTCAAAAGAGCACTAAGGTTGACCTAAGCTCATGGATTTTCTTAATTTGTATAGAATAAGCAAGATCCAATTAAAAAGAAAAGTCTGTCACCAATACGATTACACTTTCTTGTAGCATTCTCATTTCGAAGATGCTGCATCTATAGATGGTGATCTTAATCATCCAGTTCCTCTGGAATATTTTAGTGCACAGAAGGGTTGCTTGGAAGAATAATGTTATTGACCTGCTATAGCCCCACTAGTCTGAACTGGTGTGAATATCTCGAAGTAATAATGAAAAACAGCTGCTTCAGCTGGAATTTGGAAGCATGGCACTTACCTCTTCCCCTGCCTTCACTCTAAAATGATTCATTTTATTATTTTGTACCTTTTGCAACATACTGCAGAGGACTCGTGTCTAGATGGTGTTTTGGAGGAAGCTGAGGGAATGAGGCCTAGTAATGGACTAGAAAGATGTTGTACTTACAAAGCAACCATTGAGTGCTGCTTAAGATACCTTTGGACTGATAAGTAAGCTCAGCTTCAAAGACCTGAACTAATGTATGCAGGTTGCTCCAAAAATAATGCCTTCAATTTATTTCCATGGAAACTACAATAGATACAAAAAAAAACTAGTAATGCTATTTGATAGAGAAAATTCTCAGCTACAAAACACTGCTTTTCAACATAGTCACCACCATTAGCTATGCATTTTCACCAATGATGAACAGCAGCCTGCATGCTGCACTTGTAAAAATCTGCACCAGCGAACTCTCACTGTTGCACTGCTGAAATGAACCACTCACTGCCTCACTGTGCTCACAGCCACTGTTTAGTCTTCAGAAATGTCCAGCAAGTGCTGATGAATGTCAATGAATGGCATGTTTTCTGCATGGATAAATTCAGTTCCACACTTCTGTTTCATACCCACTTCCATGTCAGATGCCATTTGGTCAGACTGCCCCTCTGCTGCCATCTGTTGCACAGCAACAAAATGTAACGGAATACTGGAGGGAAAGTTCAGCCTCTATTGTCATACCACCAACATCTGCCTCTGACATCATGGGCCAACATAATAAATTAGGAGACATTACTTTTGAAGCAGCCCTCGTAACTACAGTGCTGAAGGCCTGAATAAGCCAGAGGCTTCAGAAAACTATTCCTCCACAGAATGGAGGACAGCTGAAAGTGAGAGCTTTATACAAATATAATGGAAAAGATCGCTTCCAACCCAAGCCATTCAATAGTTCTATGATTCTATGAAAAGAAAGACCATTACCTAAAGTGCACTGCAAAAATCTTGAACTTAATAAAACAACCTCAGAAACATACCTTAAGCAAACCAGAATCATAACAGTTTGGAAAATCGTGAGCAAATCCTTGGACCAAGACTCTGTCCATCCAGCCCTTCATGATTGCTGGCATGCTGAACCAGTACAAGGGAAACTAGGCAAAAAATGAATGACCTTGTTAATGCAGAGAGTCTAATGTAGGTAATTCCTTGTTTTCCTAATCAGTTCATATCTTGTACATGCCTTCTTCTAGGAAGGAGAGGCAGTAACTATGCTTGGCAAAAATAACTGAAGTGCTTTCTGTTTGTAGAAATCTCAGGTACATAGCTAAGCAGCTGTAGTACGTTAATACCATGGTGAACGTGAGAGCTTCCAGACAAATGGAAGCTGGAAAATGGTAGAGCTGGAAAATGTCATTTAACTCCATTTAATTCTCAAGACCATACAAAATGCAAAAGGAATGTATAAACTAATGGTTAACGTTGCCAAAATGGCCAGAGAGAGATCTATTACCACGACTTCTGGTGATCAGTTCTGATATGACATTTGTCAGTGCTGTCACCACTGACACGATGACCTTGAACCACCATATTGAGAAGAAAACTTCCTCTCTAACAGTAGGTGTTCTTTTTTTTTTTCTTTTTCATCTTTCTTTTTTTATTTTTTTCTGCACCAGAATGTGCCGAACTACTTCTGGTATTTTATCAACAGAAAGTAGAAAGCAACCACTTCCTTCAGGGGATGTTTTATGATACTTATCTCAGAAACAATATTTTGAAAATGATGAAAACATACATTGAAATACTTGCTCGAGATACAGTCATATCCTAAATTTCATCGGGAACAGGACAGTTGAATATATATGAGCTATGCGTAAGGCCAACAGCTGGATTATGAATTTGGTCAGAATATTTTCTTTTTTATCATCCAGGGCCTCCTGGATTTCAGCACTCTGGAGGCCTGTACATTGTGTACTTTATCCTTGCTATTGACTGCATTTGTAAATTTACTGACAAGTTTCACTCTCTATGCTGCTGACGCTGCTGTTTCATTTAGGAGCTACTCTGCACCCAGGCATCTGTCTACCACAGGGAACATTGTTTCCACATTGTGGGGCTAGTTAGTGTTGCTTCCTGTGATATTTCTGGGCCCTGTGCACATCCAACACAGGACTACCACAGAGGAGAGCAGACCTGAGTTGTGAAAATCAGTTATCAAGTCCAGACACTGCTTGTCCAACTCAGCAATGAAAGAGGGCAGTACGGTTGAGGAAGTCAAAACTCCCCAACCCTTCTGGCTGCCCAGACTTGCTCGCCCATAAAAAGAGCCATGCCAGGCTTCCTGCTGCCTGATAACCACGGTCAGGTACATCTTTGTGAATACGGACATTATGTTTGGCCTTGTTGTGGTGAATTTCTGGATTTGCTGTTATAACTACTCCAATAATTGTACTCCCGATCTGTGCTTGTTACTGTGCCATTATTTAGAGATGAAGCCTTCGTCCGTACAGCTGATGGTTTGGTGTCTGTTACAGTTTCCCAAACTTAAAACTGCTTACTCGCATTAAAGCCTTACACACATTCCTGTGCATGAATCTGTTTGCTTTGCTTGTGCTCCAAGACGTGAGTATAGTATCAGGCTACATGGTAATATGGCACAGTTCTCATATTGAGAATTATAGCATTAGCTTGCACTCAATACTTTCTAGTCTGAGTTGACCCATGCAATTGTTTTAGAGTGCAGGTGGCATAAGAAGCAGTCTTCACGAAAGTAGCCTAATTGCCCAGTTTCTGAATGTTAGTTTCTAAGCAAAGTGCAGGTGTGAATTTTACTTGGATGTTTTAAAGGTCTGATTTGAGATGCCTTCCTATTTGCTAAAAACGTCAGCGTGGAGCCATTATTTGTGTGAAAAATTCATACTGCGCTAGCACAAATAATACACTTGATCTGGAATTTTTTATTTTTTTCTAAAATACACACCATATCAGAAAAAACATGACACCTTGAAATTGCTATGCTGGCTACAAATCATTTGATGTTGATTGCTGCCTGTTTTTACTCTGGCTAGAGTCGATGTCCATTTTCCCTGATGAAATCTGTCATCTCACTTACTACTTGTTTTAGATTGTTCAGCCCTGTGCATTACAGCTGAAGTATTTTAATACAATTTAAAATAATGACCTGAAAAATCAGTAAGTCTGCTTCCTGCACCTTCTTTTGCTCTTCGATCAAATCATTGGACAAACATCCTCTCTTGTAAGCTTCCGACATCTCCACTCCGTAATTGAACTCATCTGAGTTTTGCAAGCAACCTGTGGAAAGAAGGGCATGGTCATTGCTTATTCCATCCACAGCACTGTATCCAAAAAAAGAATTAAATGCAATTTGTGATTTACAGTTCTAAATTGAGTTACTGCTTTCTTTTTTTTCCTGCTTACTTTTTTTTTTTTTTTTTTGTGGCTATTCAGTATCATCACAGCTGATAGATGATTACTTGATTGTCAACTGAGGAGGAAGGTATGATCTCAGAGTACTAAAACTTTCACCTTTCTGTAGTAACATGTAACGTGCAAAAAGAAGACCTAATCTTGGCTCTTAGACTCTGGTGATACAGGTGGATGATTTAAGAAGATTTAAGAGAATTTTGATAATTGTTCTGCCTCTGCATTGGGGCTTACTGAAACCGCAGTCACAAGCACTATGTAGCTGCTTTCCAGCCTCTGTGGAAACTCAGCAGATGCTGGGGAACCAGTATCCGCTGGCTCTGCTGACTCCTCTATGGCTGAGTGGGCTGATTCAGGTATGTCCAAATCAAACATATGCATTCATTCCTGCTGATTCAACTAGCAGATTGTCAGTGTTTAGCAGGACTGGTGCAAAGTACTGGAAGGTGGAAGTAGTAACCTCATGAACTGAGCTAAGTAAGTTGTACAATGATATCTGAAGACATTTCTCACCCAAGAGAAATGGACTTCAGAGCAGACGTTGATTCTGAACAAGTGCTAATGCATTTTTGTCTCTCAATAATCTTACTGTGAGCCAAGGGTCATGCTCAGGAGTGGACTTTTAGAAATGTTCAAGTCTTGTAGTCTCACTGTTAAAAAGTGTCTTTTTTTTTTTTTCTTTTTTTTTGCCAGTGCTCACCTAACACCTGAGATATTTCTTTTTGATTCTTGTTCTAAAGAAAGATTGTCAGTTCTCATAGGTGGTGTTAAAGCTTTGTTTTTCTTGACTAGGAAAAGCTCTATGGCTAAATGCTATTGAATAGTTGCAAGATGCCAAAATGACTCACAAGCCCATGCACTTAAGTGCCTGGAGCTAATTTGCAGAAAGCATGTGTAATATTGTTCATTAAGGGGAGTTGGTTCTTAGAATGACTCTTCAGTTGATTGGAAATACCAGGAAAACAATGACATCCCTCATTCCCTTCAGTCTAAAGACAGAACACTGTTTTACAGGTCTGTACTGTACAGGTGTTTCATCTTTCTAATAGAGGGGGCATTTCTACTAAGATTTATTAAAAAATAGGCAATACTTACACTGACCTTTCTGGATCAGTGCTTGCAGAAAATAAAAAAGTAGAGTCTTGTTAGGTGAGGTATATTTGTACAGAATGATAGCAACCGTTTCTCAGAGTGCACCTAGCAGCATGGGTTCTAGATTGTTAATGCAGTAGGATGAACAAGATGCAAGTTTGTCTCATTGCTACTGTTGAAAAATCTCTCACCGACAATGTCATTTCTTGTTGCCCGGGGCTCAAAATGCATTGCATATAAATCAGACACTGTGACACTGCAGCCCTGTTTGCTCAATTCTTCCACAGCAACTGTCATCAAAGATCCATTAAAAGAGTTAGGCTCTTGATGAGCGTAGACTATCAGGACTTTTCTCCCTGGAGGCAGAAAGAAAAGCAAAAGACACCTTTGAGATAGGCGGATACAAAACAGTTTGTGGACCCAGGGCCTGGTTCTTCACTTTTCTGTGCTGTGTTTTCCAAGCAGCACAAAACTAGTGAAAATTACAGCAGCAGCTGTCATTTGACTCCTGCTCAGCAGCAATGAGTGACTCATGAGGAAGTAATCAGTAAGTGCCCCTCCTCCAACAATTCTGTGCAATGCTGGGTTTTCCTAGATGGAACTCAGTGGACAGTGGGTGCATTTCCATAGCAGGCCACACTGCCCTACACCAGCTCAACTCAGGGCTTTCCAACTTCTCCTCTGACAAGGTGCATCCCCTTGAATCAGCTTTTGTGTTTGGCTGATTCCACTACTGCCCAAAAAACCCCACCCTACAACATAAGGAAAAAAAAAAAGCCGCCTGTTGGTTTAGCTCCCTCAGCTGGGTAGACAAGCGACAGCAATTGAACAAACAGGATGGGATCAAAGCAGCACCAAATTACGTGTCCTCAAAATGTTGTAGAACCGACTTCTGGGAGCTCAGAGCATCTTCCTGCAGGTTCCCTACATCTTCTGTTTCAGTGCTGTGCGAGTGACAACATCAGGGTAGATGTTTAAGATGCCACTAGCCCACTTCAGTGTCTTCATGGTGACATCAACAGAAAGCGACATGGTCTTTCTTAGGTGTGTCAGTGAGCTTTCTGGTTTATGTCAAACTGCTGACAGTGTATTTAAGTTAAATTAAATGGCAAGATGGATACGCTAGGATGTAGCTTCAGAAAGAGTGATGAGCCATTGGAACAGGCTGCCCAAGGAGGTGGTGGAGTCACTGTCCCTGGAGGTGTTCAAGAACTGCGTAGATGTGGCACTGAGGGCCAAGGTTAGTGGGCATGGCGGGGATGGGTTGATGGTTGGACTAGGTGATCTTAGCAGTCTTTTCCAACCTTAATGATTCTACGATTGTATTCTCCGAAATTTCCAAGTATTATTGAAAAAGACTGAATATGCAAAACAAGCAGCTCTCAGTTCCTGGCTGGCAATATGTAATTCAGGTGACTCCTGAGTTCATTTTCTCCCATGGACTCACAAGCTGTATGCTTCAGATCACCACCCGGGTAGCAGGTAAGTTTGAGGTGTCAGATGTAACAGAACCAGAGCTGAAGGCTTGAAAAAACAATAGCAATTTTTTTTTAACATAAATGATACTACGCAATTATTTCTTCAGTATGCTTTGTGTCCTCCATCAGACAACAGTTTGGCTAAAAGTCTATTGCTGTTTGTGTCAAATGCTATCACAAATTTAACAATTGTACAAACTATCCAAACCCCCGCTCCCTCACTCTGTAATTTATTCTGGAATACGAAGAGCAGTTTCCTCTGCGCTGTTCCTCTCAGCAATAAGTACTTCAGTGGGTGGAGGTGGAGCTGAGGGCACTCTGACACGGTGTTTGGAGAGACTGGAGTTTTCAAGCACATCCTTTGCTGAGGGAATTGCAGTGATTTGAAAAAATAATGGCTTAGTATCACAAGTCAACAATATAGGCATTCCATACACCAGCATGCTGAGGGCCTAAGTGAATGGTATTTGTGTTAGTATTTGTTCTTACCTGCCATTTTCCAGGAGCGCTTGGAAGGTCCTGTCCTGAGAATCCAGTACGGCCTGTAAGCTCAAATGGCCTGTTTGTCTACGTGAGAAACACCACGAAGAGGTGCACGCAAGATCTCTGCCCTGTACGATCCTTGTCTCCAGGAGCAGGGCGGGAGGCCCGCAAGCACGGTCTTTGTGAGTTCTGCCGAGCGGGCAGAGCGCTGTGAGAGAACGGACTTCTCACATCCCACCTCGCCCCACGTTTGGCAGAGAATCCTGCTTTCGTTTCGGCCTTTCTTCCTGCCTCCTTTTCAAACCCGGTTTCAGACCCACTCGCCGCTCCCCCGGCCCCGCTGCAGCGCAGATCTCGGGACGGTGATGACCGGCCCGGAGCTCGCGGTCCCGCAGTTCTCCCCGCTGTGCTGTACCTGCAGCGGGGCCAGGCAGCCCCGGCACGTCCCTGCGGCCGGCCCGGCGCCCCGCGGCCTCTCTGCGCTGGGACGGGCTGCCGGGCGGTGCGGAGCCGAGCCGAGCTGCTCGCTGCCCTCCCAATGCCTTCCGGAGGGCCGGGCCCTATGCGGGGCGGGCAGCGGCCCGGGGCTGTGGCTGCTGCTGCCGCTGGAGGCGTTCGTTATGCTACGCGCTGTCATTACCGTTATGTCTGTGTGTACAGGTATGGGGTGGATCACATGCTCGCTCGTGTTCCGTTGTAAAAGGCGATGCTCGTTGATAGGTCCACCCACGTCTCCTCCAAACCTTTGGTGCGACTCCTCATGTGTAGAGGGGTGAGAACGATTCTTTGGGGTTTCCAAATGGAGAATCTGAGGTGAAAACCAAGTGACTGGGCCCAAAGCACTGATCAATAAATGACAGAGCTACCCGCGTCCTCCTGCAACGAGAAAACCTCTGTGCAAACCTTGTGTCACCGGCATTTTTCACCTGCTGCCTTGGTTATGGGAGACACAAATCCCCCAGCATTTCCCATTATTCCCAGGGAGAAAGTGCTGCAGGCACTGAGAGCAGCAGTGTACACTGAGGCTACAGCAGTCACTTAGAGGCTGGACGGGGCTCTGAGCAACCTGATCTAGCTATATGTGTCCCTATTAATTGCAGGAGGGTTGGGCTAGATGACCTTTAAAGGTCCCTTCCAACTCATTGAAATGATTCTAAGATTCTATTCTATTCAGTATCACTATTGCTGCCTGGGCACCACCTAAACATTGACCAGATCTCTGCTGGCACGCAGCCTCCTCTGAGGCCCTGCTTTCTTTCCTATCCATACCCACTGCTATCAGGAGCCTACTCAGAGTGAATGATAGCTGTTGCTCAGCCCACATATCCAAAGCTTTCTCAGAGTTTGGTGGGAGCTGACATGTGCTTGGTCTTATCCTGACATGAAGAGGTTCAATTCCTATATTTTGACATAGCTGGCGCAGAAGTCACAATTGTCTTGGTTTCCTGTAATGCAAGCAGTGAATGTAATATGTACAAATGAAATTTGAGATTTTCTCTCAGAGTGCAAAATATTGTTGTTCTCCTCAAGCTGTGTTGTTAACATATATGTAGTCAATGTCAACAACATTTGAATAGGTTCACCTGAACATAACTATCACATTAACAGGGGAGTATATTTCATGGGGAGGAAGGACTTCAGAGAACACATCAGACTGATGGAAAGATGAGGAGCTTTTGGGATAGGTCCAGAGGAGGGCCACAAAGATCATTAGAAGGCTGGAGCATCTCTCCTTTGAAGACAAGCTGAGGGAGCTGGGCTTGTTCAGCCTGAACAAACTGGAGAAGAGAAGGCTCCAGGGAGACCTTCCAGTACTTAAAGGGAGTTTATAAGTCGGAGAGCAATCAACTTTTTACATGGCTAGGTAGTGATAGGACAAGGTGGAATGGTTTTAAACTGAAAGAGGGGAGATTTAGATTAGATGTCAGGAGGAAATTTTTCACTGAGAGGGTGATGAGACACTGGCACAGGCTGCCCAGAGAGGCTGTGGATGCCCTATCTCTGGAAATGTTCATGGTCAGGTTGGATGGGGTGCTGGGGAACCTGATCTAGTGCCTGATTTAGTGGTTGGTAACACTGCCTGTGGCGGGGGGGTTGGAACTAAGGGGGTACTTGAGGTCCCTTCCAGCACAAGCTATTCTGTGATTCTGTGACAGACACCTGTGTTAAAATATTGCACAGATACTTATGACAAAAAATGTTTTATTTTACTACCCAGTGAATAATAGGCTTTTAACTGGAAAATATAGCTCCACTGTAGGTGTGAGATAGTCTCAACCACAAGGGTTTTATAAATATGAATGCAGAAAATCATTAAGTGTTTCTCCACATATTACTTAAAGACAGTTATCTCACTGTAGAGGTAAAAAAACACATAAATCTTATTTTTTAGTAAGATTGTACAAGTTTACTTGATTAGTTCACATGTTAATTCCTAATGTACCCTAAAGCGTGTCTTTCTACAATATTGTGAGGCTGATTTCTCATAATTTTACAAAATAATAATAAAAAAATCCCTTCATTTTTCTGTTTGCCTTTGGACAAGTCCCCTTGTAAGGATTTCAGCAGCCTGGTTCAGCCATTTCTTAGAAATCTCATGAGCACATGTTTCAGAGATTTTAAGAGAAAGTATAGAGGTTGTAGGAATCCATTTACTTTTGCTGTTTGGGCAACTCTGTGGCACAGAGTGGAGTTTCTTATAGTCTTCCTTCCACCTCTTTTGTGTCCCCCACATTTTTAATGTTAATTAGTTCCCAGGAAAGTGTTAGAGTGGCTCAGACATCTTCATAGAACAGTGCACATCTGCAATGGGAGTTTCATTTTGCAGGTTGGGAATCTCTCTTTTTCTTCTTTTTTTTCTTTTTTCTTTTCCATTGCATTTGATATCTCTCTCCAGTCTTCTCTTGTTACTTTTTCCTGTAAATATTTTTCTCTCTCTAAGGAATTCATTGCTAATTGGCAATGAAAATGTAGCTGTGATTAAAATGGAATAAAATTCTCCGGTCCCTATCAGTTATCCCCGAGCATTGACTGAATGAGTTGTACTTTATAAGCAATATGAATATTTATAGCTTCTCTTGCTTTTGATTGGCACAGACTGTTCTCTCTAACACAAAACAGAGGTCCTAAGAAAATAAGAAATACAGTAGAGACCAAGGGTCTGTTTAACCTGGTATCCTGTCTTCAACTCTGCTCGCAAGTATCTTCCTTCAGAAGAGTAAGGGCAAGGTAAGCGTGTAGGATATTCACGACACTGCTCAGCCTGCAGCTATCTTCACCTTGGACCTGAACATATAGCAGTTTGTATGGTAAACTTCAGTTTACCTCTCTGTCAAGTACTTTGCCCGATCTCCCTATGAATCCATGCCAATTCCTTAAATGTGCAATGTTCTTGGCAAGGAGTTTCACAGACTTACCTTCTGTGTGAAAAACAGTTCCTTTTGGCTGTTCTGCACCTGGTTCCTAACAGCTTCAGTTGATGCCCCTTAGTTCTTGCACTGGGCATGACAGTGAACAAAAATCCATCCCTGCTTTTCCCCTCTGTCCAAAGGTAATTTGTTGGGCTAGGGTGCAAGGCACAGTCATCTTCCTTGGAAAATAAATAAATTAGATTATAGCTGTTCAGGAACGATTTTACCTTTCCTTATGATTTTGTTTGTTTTCCGAGTAGTAATACAAAGTTTATTGTACACATGGCTCTCTCTCTGGAATAGTGCATTATGATTTCAAAATACGTATCGGACGGGTATCTGTTGTGCCCTCTAGTGCCTAGTGCAAGGGTTTGCACTTTTATCAGAGGCTGTTCAATTGAAGTGAAGCCTTCATCGAGGGCAAGTTTTTCATCTTTAGTGGAAGTTCTCTTCTAGAAGAAATTTACGAACCTTTGCCACAATGAGAATAAGCAGTAAGGAAAAATGATACATATCACTGTATAGCAGAAACTCTCTAAAAAATTAGCTTTCAGTGAATATTCCAGAGAACAAAACCCTTGAGGCAGTAGTTCTAAAGCTGTGGATACTGAAATCCTGCCCTGGAGCATCATACGTGTCTCAGCAACACTGTTGTTATTCCTACGATTGTTTTGAGAGGCGGTAAAAAGGAGACAGTCAACCTCATGTTGGTCTCTCTCCTTAAAGCAGTAGAGTCGACAGGCTTGAATAACAGGAAGGAAGGAAGGAAGCAGGAAGACTACGTAACTAACAGCCTCTTACTGTGACCTGTTTTTCTTCTCAGTCTCTGTCTGGGAGTGATTAACAGAAATTGAAAACGGTAACCTCTTGTGTTAAAGATTATACAGTATCTCTAAGTGAAAAACAAACTATCAGCAAGTACAGTGTCCTGGGAAGCAGTTCTGATTAATCGTTTAGGTTGTTCTTAAAACTTGTGATGTTTAATATTTAATAACGCTAAAATGTTTGAGAATGCTTTCAAATGTATATTTAAAGGTGTTATCAATATGAAACTTAATTGCAACTTCTTCTAGCAAGTCTTTTCCAAGGTATTAGGGGAGCAGTTAGTCAAGTACCAATTCTGCAATGCATAAATTTCATAGAATCATAGAATCTCCTGATTTGGAAGGGGCCCCCAAGGATCATTGAGTCCAACTCTGTCTTCTGCATTTACATTACACAATCATTACCTAAAATTGTCCTGGGAAAATTCTGCCAGTAAGTTCAGACCAGATGAATTTAAACATTACATATTAGACAGGAGAACAGTTTACAGGGCAGAAATTTTGAGCATAGGCAGATAGGAGGTGGCTATACATTCTGCTGAATCTCTCCGAATCTCTAAGTATCAGTTTGCCTATATGCAGAATATAAACTATTATTATTATTCTGTTATTCTTGGTTTGTACCAACTACTATGACTGCAGTGTTTGCTCTATGAGTAAACTATAGTTACAGGTGAAATTCAGGTTACATGGATGTTTGTCCGATAGAAAAGAACAACCCAAGAAGGGTTGGTTGTGGTAACAAAATAGCAGAATGAAGCAATGAAAATGAGTCCTGAAATACATTTGAAAGATGGCCTGCATGGGGTGAACATGCACATACATATTGTATCTGCCAAATACAAGGGAGACTTTGACTAATTCTCCTTTTGTTTTGCTGCTTCATTGAGAAAAAAGACAAGACATTGGTCCATGGGTCAACTGCTCACTGTATTTTCAGAATTTGATGCATTCAGAAGCATATTCTTGGCACTGACTTGCTCACTGTTTCCAATACCAGATTGTTAATCTTGATGTTGGGTAGGAGACTGTGCACTAAAACTTTTCTTATAATCATAGTGTATGCTGAATTGGAAGGGACCCACAAGGATTTCAAGTCCAGTTCCTGGATCTGTAGAGGACCACCCAAAATCCAAACTCCGTGTCTGACAGCATTGTCCAAACACTCCTTCAACTCTGACACTTGAGGCCCTGACCACTGCCCTGGGCAGCCTGTTCCATGCCCACCACCCTCTGGTGCAGAACCTTTCCCTAACTCCCAACCTGACCCTCCCCGATGCAGCCCCATGCTGTTCCCTCGGGTCCTGTCTCTGTTTTATGTCCTTCTTATATGGTGGCACTCAAACCTGCACCCAGTGCTGGAGGTGTGGCTGCACAGTGCAGAGCACAGTGGGACAACCCCTTCCTTGGTCTGGCTTTCAGTGCTGGGCCTTATGCACTGCAGGGTACAGTTGGCCCTTTGGGCTGCCAGGGCACACTGCTGACCGAGATTCAGTTTGTCATCAGCCAGAACCCCCAGATCCCTTTCCATAGGGCTGCTTTCCAGCTTCTCATCTCCCAGTCTATCCAAAGTTGCCTTGAACCGGGTGCAGAAACTGGCACCTGCTCTTGTTAAACTTCTTGTGGTTGGTGATTTCCCAGCCTGCTAATTTATGTCATGATCTCTGTGCAAAGCACCTTTTGTTTCTGCTGATACCTAAGTGAAGTTTATCTGTTTTGTGGAATCATATGTTCATCCCCTGCTATAACAGGCTTCAGTCAGCAGCTAGTCTCAATTTTGGCCTCACTTTTGAAATTTAGAAAAGCATCAACTTGATTATGCAAACAGAGTGTTAGCTCGATGTATGACCTTTTCTCCATAACAAACAGGCCTTCCAAGTTTTTTTTGTTTTTGGTTTTGTTTTTTTTTTCATCTAAGGGAAGAATTATTAGTCTGTAAAGTTTACTGCTTTATCTCTCTCTTCTCTGGGGAAAAAAAAGTCTTTAAAACACTGCAAGGAGTTAGTATTCAAGATAAAACAGATGGCAATATGGGATATCTGCAGACTTTAAAATACCTTATCAGAAAACTCTGCTTATATGTATTCATGTTTTTAATATCACAGCTAACACATTGCCACTCCTAGTTCAAGTCGTTCAGACCGGTGTCTTTCCCTGAAATCAGGCTGCCTATATATAACCTCCTTAGGTACTATTTAGTGTTCATTCTGATCTGTGTTCCATGAACAACTCTGCAAGAAATTGAGAGACAGTGCATTCATATTCTGCTGCCTTTCTGTCACAAATGGGGCAAAGACATACTATCTCTGCCTTGGCAGATATTCTATTCAGATACAAAGGCAAATCCTAGATCTGCTGTCCTTTGTACATGGAGATTGAATCTGTAGTCAGATTTGACATTTTCATTTCAGTCTGTGTTCAACAAGTATCTCAGCCAAACTTCTGAATCAAAAAGTTCTGGAGAGATTACTAATTTGTAAGTAGCAAAACTGTCCTTCTGTGGCAACGTTGAGCTCAAAGGGTTATTGAAAAGAACATGAAAGACAATGCAGTCACTGGTCACAGCCAACAGAGGCTCATGTGGGGAAAGTCCCATTTAATGAACTTAATCTCTGTTTATGACAACGTTACCCACCTGGTTGACCAAGGGAAGCCAGGTGAAGTAATCTTTTTGGATTTCAGCAAATCCTTGTTCCTTACAATACCCTTCCAGATAAAATGTCCAGCATAGAGCTAGACAACAATGTAGTATGAAGGTTAAACTACTGGCTGACAGATTGGGCTCAAAGGGTTCTAGTAAATGGCCTTATATCAGGCTGGCAGCCAGTCACTAATGACTGGGCTCCATTTTAGGGCTAGTGCTCTTTATTGTTTTCATCAGTGATTTGGATACAGGACTTGAAGGTATAAGTAAATTCGCAGATGACACTAGACTGGGAGGAGCTATTGACTCCCTTGAAGGAAGAGAGTCCTTGCAGAGAGATCTTAACAAAAGAGAGGGCTGGGAAATCACCAACTGCATGAAGTTCAACAAGAGCAGGTGCCAGATTCTGCACCTGGGAAGGGGCAACCTTGGATATCTGTACAGACTAGGGGACGAGAGGCTGGGGAACAGCCCTGTGGAAAGGGAGCTGGGGGTTCTGGTTGACAAGTTGAATCTGAGTCAGATTATTGTACAAAAGAAGACATAATTCTGGGGGTAGGCTCCTATGAATTTATGCCGCACAAATAATCTCTGAGGCTTCAACAGGAGTAAAGAAACCATTTGTAATCTTTTGCGTCCCCGCATTATTTTGGCCTGTGGTGAGCAGTAGAAAAGGGAGGACAGTGCTTGCCTAGTCAGAGCCCAGAAGAGGGTGCTGGAGAGCTGCGAACACACTTTGAGATGCATTAAGTCACTGAAATACACTGAACCGTAGATCCATGTACCAACCTTCTTTCTCGATGAAGCAGTAAAATAAATCAGGAGTTAGTCAAAGTCTTTCTTGCATTTGGCAGCTACAAAATGCATGTGTATGCTGATGCCATGTGTGCAATCTTTCAAATGTGTTTCAGGACCCATTTTCATTGCTTCATTTCTGTGCGATTCTGCTGAGCAGCTATTTTGTTACCAGCACCGATCTTTCTTGGTCTCTTTTTGTACCAGAAAAATATCTATATAATGTGAGCTTCACCTCACATATAGCAGTTTATGCATAGAACAGATATTATTGCTGTAGTATTTGGTACAAATCAAGAATTATATGATAATAATATATAATAATAATAGTTTATATTCTCTATATAGGCAAACTGATACTTAGAGACTGAGGGAGTGATTCAGCAGAATATATAGCCACCTCCCATCTGCCTATGCTCAAAATTTCTGCCCTGTAAACTGTTCTCCTGTCTAATATGTAATGTTTAAATCCATCTGGTCTGAACTTTCTGACTTAGAATTTTCCCAGGACAATTTTAGGTAATGATTGTGTAATGTAAATGCAGAAGATGATGCCTGGAGCAACAGCATCGATCCAGATTTCTCCTCTCTGCAATAACAGGCAAAAACCGACAGGCTACAGTCTTGCTGTTTGTGAGCTGCCAGTTTCTCAACTCTATTCTGCACATTGAAATCACTTCAGCCTGGCGAGATGCCTTACCTTCTCCCCATTCTTAATTTCCTGCTCAGCTGTAATACCATGCGTTTTGAGGGCCAAGGTGCACTGAGGTGTGAAACTTGTGACAAAATCCTTGGTTGCATGACTTGAAGTTCAGTTGTAGTCATCGGGCTGTAACACAGAGGAAAATTAAGAAGTGGTACCCATACATTCTGGAAAAGATATATGCCTGCTTCTGGGCCCAGGGAGGCTGTGGCTTTTTGTTCCTTAACGATGTGCCAGAATGTTAGAGGAAGAAGATGGTTGAAGACATGTTCCTGCTATTAGTTACTGTTGTTTTTACTATTGCCTAAATGCAGGAAAGTTGTCTTTATGTCACCCTCTGCCTCCCCAACCCCTCGGGAGGCATCTTTGCCTTGGTATTTGTGTTGGCTGTTCTCCTTGAGCTGTCCTGATGCTAGCTGCAGCTGGCCAAGGGCATTCCCAGGAACAGCTGGTTTTTGGTGAGCAGAGGAGAACAGCAGCTTGGATCTCAACCTCTCGGTCCCCCACAGGTCAACTCCCACGTATTGCCTTGGAGTGCTCATGCCTGAAGCACACCTGGGCTGTAGTGCTTGCAGTTTTGATTCAAATAAAAGTAAAAGCTTTTAAAACACTAAGTATGTAATGTAAGCCTTTCCAGGACTGGAGTGGTGTGAAAGGGTAGTTTTAACAAATGCAACCGCTGTTTGTACATGCCTCCTCCACATGCATGGGAAGAAGAAGGACCTCACCACAAAAGGAGCTATTCCTGCAGTACCAGTGCAGAACATGACTTGATAAGCAGCCTTGTAAGGTGGAATATTACAGTCTTGGAGACCAGGGAATACAGCAGATTTTGACAAATGGCAGTCTGCAGGTACATTAGGATGATATAAAATTACGTATTTGTGTAAGTTGTTAATGGAATGATTTACATGTGCTTAGTGTTTAGTGTACGCTTTGAAAGTTCTGGTTTGAGCAATGCATTGTTTAAGTGATTAGGTTTGTGGCAATAATGTGGACTAAAATCACCTCAGTGTGCCCCATTGCTTTAGATTGCATCTACACTTGCTCTGCATGACATAGTTCCATGAACTTAGAATTTGGTTCAGAGAGATACATCCCTAGTACTAACTGGAATTAACAGTATAGATATATGCATGCTTTGATCTTTTTTTTTTTTTTTTTCAGCGTTGGTTTGGGGTATCCCCATTTGTGCCCAGACCTCCTACACGAAAGACTCAAGCACAAAATATACTTCCCTGAAGCACTGTAACCAGTCGTGCAGATCCACCACCGCTGCAACAGCGCTGCCACATTTTAGAATTACTTCCTCACCATACATCTGCACAGCCTTTCTCCCATCCCCTCCCCCCTTTTTTTCTTTGCTACTTGCAGCACTGCAAACCCTGAGAGCAATGAGCAGAGCTGAGAAATCCCCCAAACTCAGTTATCCGTGCAGCTACTCAGCATAGCTCTCACAGTACTCAACACGTGCATTGCTTGCCCCATTGGGTTTTTTGACCTTTTCTGTGGCCTATCATCATTTAGCATCCTGCGTCACACTACCTTACAAGCCCAAATAATATGTTCTGGTATTAATTGTTGTGGTTCAGGGGCTCAGCCCAAAGTGCAGGATAGTGACTGCTGCACGATGAAGCTAGCAATGAAACCCTAAGTGGAAAACTGAAAGAGAGTTGAATTCCTCCTCTCCTCTCCTCTCCTCTCCTCTCCTCTCCTCTCCTC